>NC_065541.1:58194289-58395171 GCF_932294415.1 Quercus robur
CAAATAGACCTCAAATCTTTAATCAATGGTCATGGTTAGATGGACCAAATGTTCACCAACACAAATTCAGAGACACTTTGAGACATCGACAATTGTAATAGGCCCAAATCCACAGTCGAAACCAAATTTAATTTATTGATTTTAGTGATTATGAGCTCATGATCCTCCTATAAACCTAAAACTTCTCCACTCTATCAAAAACATCCCAACTTGATCTAACATTCACTCTATCAAAAACATCAAGCTCCTCTCCCCCAACCTTCTTGATCTCTCGTGAGAGAGAGAGAGAGAAGAGACATGGAGTAGAGAATCTATATATATATATATATATATATAGTCTCAATAGTTGTATTGAGGTTGATGATGCCGAAAAAATCACTAGTGAGCCACACAGTCCTCACGTGCACAACACAAAAACTGAAGACCTTAAGAGGAGTACCGGTGTGGTACCGGCCACATACCCTCCGACGGTCAAGTTAGAGAAATCTCTTGTTCACAACTCTAGAGTACCAGAGCTGGGGTGAATTATGCGTACCTTGGTTGGTAAGAGTATTGGGGCTTTTATAGTAGTAAATGGTTGACCTCTCTTCATTGGACTATAAGTCTTTTCCTTATAGGAGACTTCTTTAGGCATATTTGGCGAAATCCTTTCCTTATAGAAATCCTTTTAAGTAGCGTCAAACGTGGAGAGCAAGACATTTCCTTATATATGCAATCGTGGGCAACAAGTAAACTTGTATCAGGGTTGTCAGCTTACCCTACATCCTTCAACCTTACTAGCGTCTGCCTTCAGGTGCGTTTTGCAGACTCCCTACACTTCGTTTGTTGACACCTACTAATGGAAGCTGACGGTTTTACATGTAACCGTCAGCTTATGCCTGATGGCTTTATCTAAAACCGTCAGCTTATGTCTTATATGAGTAAGCATTATTTTTATTCAATTTTTATCCATATTCGCTTCATCCCTTTTCATTGGTGATTCTAATATTGTAAATTTATCCTTATCACTCATTAATACACATATCTCATGGGATCCTTTCCTGCCTTCAGCTTTCTCCCCGTTTAGGCGTAGATGCCAACAGGTCAGAAGATGAAGTTGTCAGCTTAACAGCTTCATCTTGTGTGAAGTCGTCAATTTAGAGACTGACAGCTTCATCTTGTGTGAAGTCGTTAGCTGACGGCTTCAACTTGCGTGAAGTCTTCAGCTTAGAGACTGACGGCTTCATCTTCAGCTTAGAGACTGACGGCTTCATCTTCAGCTTCATCTTGCGTGAAGTTTTCACCTTAGAGACTGACGGCTTCATCTTGCGTGAAGTCTTCAGTTTAGAAACTAACGGCTTCATCTTGCGTGAAGTCGTCAGTATGCATAATAGAGCTGATGGGTCTTTGGAGATCAACAACAACTTGTCTTCAGTTTAGAGATTGACGACTTCATCTTGCGTGAAGTCTTCAGTTTAGAGACTGACAGCTTCATCTTGCGTGAAGTCGTCAGTATGCATAATAGAGCTGACGGGTCTTTGGAGATCAACAACAACTTTTATTTTGTCAAAAAATTCCCCTTATAAGAGGTAATGTTAAAAAATTATTTATGGTTTTAGGATGTTGAGCATGATATAGAAGTGTATTTTAGGTGAGTTTAGTTTTTCTGAATAAAAAAAAATTAAAAAAAAGATTTTAATTATATTCTAACTAAAATTTTGATTTGTTAAGCTAATAATTGCTCTTTATATCTACATATTTAAATGACGCCAAGCCAAAAGTCCGCTGGTATTGTCACCCTCGACCTCGAGTTTAGTTACAAGTTACAATACGTCATCAACGTGGCTACCTCTAATTTCTTTCGTAAAGTCTCTGTCTTACACTTAACTCTTAACCTCAAAAAAGGAAGGCGTTGGTGGCTATCAAGTATCAACACTAACTAGAAGGTACTCTTTTTCCAAAAGGAGAATCAAGCATGTGAAGGTGAACTAGGGATGTTTTTACTTAAAATATAACCTATGCTCTTTTATTTGTATATTTCTATAATAACCTCATGCTCATTATTTTTATATATAATAATAATTAATTACAAAAATTACACTTTCGTCTTTTACTGGTTTAGTTAACATGTGAAACGTATTTGATAAATTAATTGAACTCAAATAAAATTAGAAATGTGTCAACCAACTTGTTTCTACTCACTAAGAATTTTGTAACTTAATTGATTGATATATCCTACTATATTTAATGAAAATATTCAGGATTCGAATTCCCTAAACCTAAACCCCAACTATCGATGTATATATAAAAAATAAATAAATAAATACTTGTTCCCTAGCTAGCAAAACATTAATTCCAATTTTTTAAGGTAATGCGTGAGAAAATGTCAAATAATAAAATTTGCTTTAAATAATAATAATTATTATTATTATTATTATTTCTACTATCTTAATAAATTAAATGAAAATCTAAAAAGTATCAAGAATTTTGTGGTTTCAAGAAATTGTAAATAGAATTTAGAATAGAGAGTAGTACTAAGAATAAATATGATTACTTTAACAAATTATAAGAAATTAGGAGTGTTCGTAAAATTGTTGGAATCTATACCAAGTAACCTCATTATGATTTTCCAATAGGAGTGCCTGTAACCAATTAACTCCAGGAATAAACCAAACCCAATGCCTCGGGTTGGTTTTTGATGAACATGGTTGGATTGAAATTTTATTTTGAGTATTTGAATAAGTCAAATTTGAGTTGATTGTTTTTAACTCATTTGATCCAACTCAACCAATCATATATATAAGTTTATTTTATTAATTTAATTTTTAACTATATTGATTTTGATGTTTTGAGAAATTTTTTTGATAAATTTAGAAGTTTGGAATAAATTTTAAGTATATTACATGAATTATAATATTTTATTTTAAAAATATATAAATAATAAAAAATGTTAACAAATGTCCTAAAATCATTGTTTTATAAATTATTTTTAAAAATATTTTATGAAAAAATGATAAAACAATTCATTTCGTTGATAGTTTTTTATATTTTTTATAAAAAATTAAACAAAATTTTATTAATATAATTAGTTAATAATTATCATAGAAGCGCCTGTTAACTTGATTCATTAATAATTAATAAAAATCTAATTTTTTACGACCCAGCAACCTAGGCAACCCTTTGTCCCTAGATTTCTAGGACTTCTAAGCTCTCTGACCAAAAATTAAATTTGCTTAAAGAACCCCTCCAAGCCTCAACTTCAAGTACTCTTTTTTTTTTTTTTTTAAACTAAGTACTCTATTTTAATGACTTGAATGCTAGCAAAGATGACGTGAAAGTGAGATCACCTAGTTCTCTCCCTTATCCAATAAGATTTCATTGACTGTGACTGTGGCCCACAGACTTTTTCACATCCACCCCCACGGCCACGCTCCCAACGGTTCACAGCCAAACCCACCGCCAAGCTATCTAAAGCCACCATTTTCCACCACGTGTAAAATATGCATCCAAAAATCACACCAACAGAGTGGCTCAAAATTATCCACGTCTACTCTGCCTCTAAAGTCTCACATTAATTTTGCCCGTTGGAAGGGCTCTCTTTTTAACTTGTACTATTTTTTCAAACAACAATTTTTTGAATTTCAAAAGGGTTTTTGGATGTTATTTAAACAACCCAATATATATTTTCATAATTTTTTTTATTTATATATATTTTCATAATACTTAAATAACGTTATTAGAATAATATTATTAAATGGGCCCCAAGTTTTTGTTTGGTTGTTTTTAATACACAGATTTCGAGGTGTTTCGATATTTAAACACTTCTACACATATTTTTATAACATTTTTTAATCTATATGTATTTTAATAGCATTTAAACAACAATACTAAAAAGCCTCCGACTATAACCAAATGACCCTTCATTTTCCCATGTTGGAAATGTTGTGTTAAAATCTTATATATTCGGTTTTAGTGCCGGTCTAGACTAGTATTGTGTTTTTTTTTGATAGTCAAACACAAATAGATTTCATTAATTTGAACATTGGTTCAATAAGAGTACATCTTTATGCACTTGGCATTGAATAATTGGTGGGGTATCTTCTACCCATACTACACAATCAGATATGGGCTTGGCATTATGAGCCATAAAATGAGCTGCTCAATTTCCTGTTCTACGGACATAGCTAACCTTCCACTCTTGGACCGTATGCCTCCATCGTCTAGCACCAGTGATAATCATTTGAATTGAAGTTGGCGGCAAGCATTTACCCAACAGAGCATTGGTGACAATTTGAGCATCACCTTCCAAGATTACTTGCTTAAGCCCAAGGTCCCCTGCTAGCTGTAAGCCTTCCTCAAACGCTTTCGCTTCCACTTCCACAGCCCCTAAAGGAAGATTCAGCTTTTTACTCATAGCACCCATAATTTGGCCTTGGTCATTTCGAATTACAACTCCAATACCACAGCTGTTAGACTCCCTGAACACCGCCCCATCCACATTACCTTTGTACCACCCTTCACTAGGCAGACTCCAGGCCTGAGTTCTTAGCAGCACAGGTAGTTTTTTTATTTTTTCTGAACTAAATTCTTCCACCAGCAACTCGGCATCCTTGACAAGAGTCTTCACTGCCTTGCCCCACCCTTCAAACTTCAAGGAGTTCCTATTCTTCCATATAAACCATGCCGTAGTAGCAAAACAATCCCAACTCATCTCCCTTTTCTCTTCCTAAATCTTCCACACAACATCCATGAAGTCACGAGGTGAACTTTTGAAGCTAGGCAAAGGCCGTTTTGACTCCCTCCAAACAGCCCCAACCATCTCACAATCCCACAGAGCATGCCCAGACGACTCCACCTTTCCACACACACCACAAGCATCCTCTATGGGAATTTTCCTAAGCTTAAGGCAGTAGTTCGTAGGGAGAATATTCATGCACGCCCTCCACATAAATTGTTTAATCTTACTTGGGCAATTTAGTTGCCAAATAAAATTCCAGAACTTTCTGCCCTTTCTTGGATTCGACACCTCGCAAGCTTCCTCCTTGCTTCTTCTTTCACACAACCAGCTACATGCAACCATATAGGCACTACTTACTGTAAACCTCCCATTTGGAGTCCAAGCCCAAGTTAGAGCGTCCTCAGGGAAAGAGTGGCTTATCAGAATGCTTAAAATAGTTTCCACTTCGTGGGGGAGGAAAATACTACGCACCAGATTGTTGTCCCAACCACCCTCAAATTGGTTTAGAAGAGAATCCACCATTTCACCTTCAAACACTTGTGGCTTAGGACTTATCACCTTGAAAGAGTGTGGGGTTGGCAGCCATCTATCAGCCCAAATTCTCACCTTTTGCCCATTTCCTATGCTCCAATGCAACCCCCTATCCAGGACTTTTCTTGCTGCCATCAAACTCCTCCATATGTATGACGGCTTTTTGCCAAGCTGTGCCTTCATGAAATTGTTTTCCGGGAAGTACCTTGCTTTCAAAACTCTGTGAGCAAGAGAACTCGGGTTTTGGGTGAGCCGCCACCCTTGTTTTGCAAGCAAGGCCAGATTAAAGGCCTTTAAATCTTTGAATCCCATCCCCCCATCAGCTTTTGGCTTGCACATTTTCCCCCAAGCTATCCAAGCAAGCTTCTTTTCTTTGTCACGTTGTCCCCACCAGAAATTACTAACCAAAGAATTCAGCTCACTGCAAAGTGAATCGGGAAGCTTGAAACAGTTCATTGTATATGTCGGAGTAGCTTGGGCAACTGCCTTTATCAGGATTTCTCGGCCTGCAGTAGACAGCAACTTTCCCTTCTAGCTTGCTATTTTACGCCCCACTTGATCCTTTATGCGATTGAAAGCTTTTCTTTTACCCTTCCCTACCAACGGGGGCAGCCCTAAATACCTCTCGTGTTGGTGAATTATCTCAGCCCCAGACATTTCTTTCACCGCTTCTTTAACCTCCATTGACGTATTCTTACTAAAAACGAAGGATGTCTTCTCCTTGTTTAGCTTTTGCCCAGACTCTCTTTCATAATCTTCTAGGATTTTGGTGACTTTAGTCCCCTCTTCCGTAGATGCCTTGTGGAAAACTATGCAATCATCCTCAAAAAGGAGATGTGAAATCCTTGGCGCCCTTCTACAGATTTGAACTCCACTCAAGAATTCCCCACCCTCATTTCTTTGCAACATGGCCGAGAGGCCTTCCGCACATAAAAGAAATAGGTAAGGAGAAATAGGGTCTCCTTGCCTAAGTCCTCTAGTAGGGACAATCTTTCCCTTAGGCTCCCCATTGATTAACACCGAGTAAGAGACTGTGGTCACGCACATCATCATTAAGGATATCCATCTTTCCTGAAAACCCATTATTCGCATCATCGCCTTTAAATACCCCCATTCCACCCGATCACACGCCTTGCTCATATCGAGTTTAATTGCCATTAGCCCTTCTTTCCCCTTCCTCCTTTGATTAATGCAATGCATGACTTCAAAAGCTACTAGGACATTATCTGTGATTTGCCTTCCTGGAACAAATGCACTTTGGGCATCGTCAACTACATCCGGGAGGATTCTTTTCAACCTGTTGGCAAGTACTTTGGATACAAGTTTATATATCACATTACATAAGCTAATTGGGCGATATTCTGTAATTTTTTAGAGGCATTTAACTTTGGGATCAAGCAAATGTATGTATCATTAACTCCATTTGGCATAATACAAGTTCTAAGAGTATGGATGACATTTTGAACTACCTAAGGACCTACCTCATCCCAGTACTTTTGGAAAAATATAGGAGACATGCCGTCCGGTCCTGGAGACTTTGTTGGGTGCATTTGCATGAGAGCTTGCCACACTTCTTCTTCCTTAAATTCTTTTAGGAGGTCGTCATTCATGGCTTCCGACACCCTCCTGTCTACTGCTCCAAGACTCGCATCAAACTCAGTGGGGAAGGTCGTGCTATAGATCTCTGTGAAGTACTTTAAGATAACATCTTCAACTTCCTCATAGCCCTCTCGCCACCTACCCTCTGAATCATTGATTCCCCCGATTCTATTATTTCTCTGTCTATTGTTAGCTGTTGCATGAAAGAAATTTGTATTCCGGTCACCGTATTTAATCCACAGTGCCCTTGATCTCTAGTTCCACATTATCTCCTCCTTAAGCATAACTTCATTTATTTCCTTTTTCAAACTTTGAACTTCCTCCGCCGACTCATGAAGTAAATCCAGGTCTTCCAATTGCTGTAGGCGGCTTTGTTTCTGCTTCAGTATTTGATTAACATTTCCAAACACTCTATGGTTCCAGTTTTGAAGCTGAAACTGGCAGCTTTTTAAACGTTTCTGAATCGACAACTTCGGGTTACAGTCCAAAGGATCTCAAGCCCTTTCAACCACCTCTCTATAGCCCTCCTCCCTGGTCCACATCTCTTCGAACATGAATCTTTTCCTAGCTACCTTTCTCTTCTCTCTCATTCTAACCGACAAAGACAGTAAACAATGATCAGAGGCCGCCATTGATCTGTGAACCACTTTCGCTTCAGGAAACATGTTCAACCACGCCTCATTTGCTACCATTCTATCCAACCTAACCAGAGTTCGTTGATCCCCAATTCTACCATTACACCATGTGAATCTCTAACCCACAAATCCCAAATCAAACAGCCCACAATTACTCAAACACTCTCTAAATCCTAGACTAGTATTGTTGGAAACTAGAGTTTTGACTAAAAGTATTCACCCTTAGTTTTGACTAGGAAGTATAGTCATAAGAGCCTGGTAGGTTATTTTTATTTTGATTATTCACGTTTACTTTCATTTTTGTTTTCGTTTTTATATTGGTTTTGTGATTTATTTCTATTAATAATTTTATTATTTTTTTGTCTACATTAATGAAAAATTCTTGCACTTTACACAATTTTAGAACTTGTATATCATGAAATAGGCAAAAAGCTAAACATACATTAATATTACTTTTTTTTTTTTTTTTTGAGAAACAAGACTGAGATACATTCAATTAAGGAATACCAGCTAAATCAGCATGGTAAAAAGAAAGTACATCAGATGGAACATCTTCCATCCATATTACACAATTTTGGTGGTTAATTGCTAACTGAGTCAAGTTGTGTGCAACTGTGTTGCCCTCTCTCTTAGTGTGAGAGTAGGACAATTTAGAAAAGCCAACAAAGACCATTAAAGAATCTTGTAACGGTAAGCCAAATGGAGCAAGACCTGGGTTCTTTGAAGCCAAAGCTGTCATCACCAATGAAGAATCACCCTCCAGAATCGCCTCTGATATACCCAACTCCCAAGCAAACTCAAGAGCCTTATATGCAGCCAAAGCTTCAATCTCAATAGGCTGGAGCTGTTAAGGAACCTGGGTAACCAAGGAGGCGATAACAAGACCTTCACTGTCACGAATGATAGCTCCAAGGCCGGAACATTTTTCTTCTGCAAATATAGCTCCGTCAAAGTTGATTTTAAGCATTCCCTGAATAGGAGGTCTCCACCGGATTCGACTTTTTGGTCTACTGGAAGTTGGCGCAGCTTTTAGAGCTTTGAACTCCATGTACCTGTCGTAAGCCCATTGAGAGAGAAGGTTTAGAAGGCGATGGGGTTGTTGAGTTCTCACATGATTTCTTTGGTGCCAAATGGACCAAATGGTGAATGTAAACAGGGCTGGATTCCTTTGGTGTTCACAGACCCAATCCAAGAGCTTGCTGAAACTGGCGAAACTCCGTTGGTTCCAAAAGCTCCATAAATTATTTGCTCCCCCATACGTCGTCAAGCTCTTTGCAGCTCCACATCGCCTGCAAAACATCTTCATTTCCTTCCTTACATCGGTCGCAGCTCTATTCTGAGATAATAGTGCGACGTTCTAAATTGCACTTGGATGGGAGTGAATTACGACAAGCCCTCCAAATAATATTTCTTACTTTATTTGGGCATTCAAGAGCCCAAATCTTCTTCCACAGTCCTTTTTCTTGGTCTTGATTCTCTGCCACCTGAAAACCAACTTCATCCTCCTTCAAAAAACGATAACCCGTTTTGCAACTATAACTCCCATGGTGTCTTCTGTTTCATTCCTAGCCAACGGAATATTTTTTATTTCTTCAGCTTCTTGAGGAGCAAAAATCCCATCCACCATCATTGCATTCCACGTTCTAGTTCCTTCATCAATTAAGCAATCAACTATGGCTTCTTCCATTGTACCTACCATTGGGGAGAGTATCTTGGTTGGATGTTTTCAGGGCAGCCAATGGTGCTGCCATATTTTGATCGATTTACCATTCCCCACCCTCCAACAAGCACCATCAAGGATAACATCACAACCATGCAAAATACTCTTCCAAGCGTAGGACCCCGTGCTTGTTTTTTTGGCATCTAAAATAGAGTTATTCGGGAAGAACTTCGCTTTAAAGACTTTGTAGAAGAGGGTTTCCTTGTTATGTAAAAGCCTCCAAGCTTGTTTCGCCAATAGGGCGTCATTAAAATGGAATATATGATTGATATGAAAACAAAATCAAACATAACTGATTAAAATTAAAATTTTGAAATGTAAATTATCAAAATAAAAACAATTGCAAGCTCTAAGGCTAAAAGGTATCTTTTAACCTAAAATTTTAACTATAAGAATGTGTGGGGAGATTTTTCACCCGTCATACAAGTTGTTTGTCCGAGTATGGGAAGACTTTGTGTGCAGTCCCACATCGGCAAGAGAAGCACCCCACTCATACTTTATAAGCGCTTGGCACAAGCATGTGTAGTGGTGGTACACTCATGCTTGCGCCAAGTGCTTATAAGGCATGCAGCTTGTACAGCGGGTGAAAAATCTCCCCACAAAGAATTTAGTCGACGATTTTTTTATAATATATATAGTTTCAATATAAAGATTTTAGTGTTTAATAAACTATATTAAATATTTATAAAATTCAAAACAATAAATTGTAGAGAATTTCTTAAGATCAAAAATTGTTTTCTAACTTTAACTTTAAAATTGTTTTTAATTTAAAGGGACATTAAATCTCTTTAAAAGAAATTACCAAATTAATAAATTGCATTGTTATTGCTTTGCAATTTGCACTGCAAGACACCTATAATTTTAAAATTTTGACAATCCCTCTACGAGAAATATAAAAAATTATTAATAAAATTAATTATTTTATTATTTTTTATAAAATATTTTTAAAAATAATTCATTAATCAATGTTATTAGAGTATTTTTTTAACATTTTTCTTTATTAAAAGTCAATTCTTCTTTTTAAAAAAAAAAAAACAGAAATCCAATTCAAACTCACATTAAATAATCGTCGGACTTTTGCCGTAAACGAGCTATCATGATTATGAACCATGTAGCCTTTTTTGAGCGACTAGTGACAGATGACTATGGTGAACACTGCTGCATTCCTGGTAGTGAGTACGGGTTTGACTATTCACTGCTTGCATTAATGAATATGTGCTACATGTGGGGTTTGAATTCTCTGCACCATTTTAGAGCGCACTGGGTTAACCTTTTGGTATTGCTCACTGGTTCTTAGTTTTCACGTGTTCTTGGCCTTAGTGCTCGACTTGACTACAGCCACTAGTGCAAATAGTAATAACAGTTTTTTTTTTTAGCAGCTTTTTGACAGTTTTTGGTAATTTTTTATTTAGCAAATTTTTACAATTTTTTTTTTAAGGAAGATTATTTTAATACAGAAAATTAACTAGTGGGGGTTCTCTGATTCAGATGACGCGGTGTTTGATGTAATTTGTGTACACAGTCTTGTCAGTAGGATATAGTAGGATCTTTGGATTGGATTCTACTTTTTTTCTTTTTGATGAACGGATTGGATTCTTCTTATATGGAGCCGGGATTACATTAACATTGTATTCTACTTGTATTAAGACCTCAAACCTTGAGAATGTCCGAATGACAATAACTAATCCCACGTATTTAGATACGTATGAATTTCGCACACATTAACCAGACCTTTTATGTATACTAGCCTTTGAGCACGCGCGTGAGGCTCTTCTATTTTTTGGGTAAGGGTTAATTTGAAGCATTTATTATAATTTGAGATTACTACATTTTCTAATCACAAAAAAAACTTAGCGGTGTGATGAGTGTCATGTATGGAGAAATAATTTTCCAATCACAATAATTTTTCATCACAAAAAAATCTAAGGGTGTGATTAGAAAATTACGTGCGTGCTTAGAGGCTAATATTTTTGGTGTTGTTGATCTTTAAAAAAAAAAAGTTAAAAAGAGTTTAAATTTCAAATATATCAACAACATCAATGACCTTTAAAACTGAGAAAAGAATACGTAACATTTTTTTATGGAGTAGTAAATTAATACTTATGGAAAAAAATTTAAATTGAATTTGACTTAGAATTATACAAATGATAAATATAGTTTCTGTTACAAATGAAATTTTTTTGCAACAATTTCTTAGATAACAACCCCTTTCTGTGAGGTTTAAATCATATAATAACCCTTGTAAAGTCTCTCATCCGAACTTATCTAATATTCCATTCCAATGACTCCTCAATGCAATCAAAAAAATGTGTGTGTACGTGAACCTGAGAGAGATAAAAGAATTAGGGTTAAAGAAAGTATTTTTTTTTTTTTAAAAAAACTTTATAAAAAGAAAAAAAAAAAAAAGGGAGTTAACTCCCCACTAAATAGTCAACATTGATAAAAAAAATTAAAAAAAAAAAAAAAAAACCTTCAAACTACCCACGTTTGAATGAAAATAATTACCCCTCCCATAAAATAAGGAAAAACTATCCCATGTTAAAAAAAAAAAAAAAAAAAAAAAAAAAAAAAGTTTTTCAGACACTATCCCACGTTTCTTTTTTAAACTATTACATTATCATTTTTTTTTTAATTTATAACTATTATATTATCAATTGGATTTGGATAAACACGCAAAAGCTTCTAATTGAAAAAGGAATCCTATTCTCTTCAAAAAAAAAAAATCCTATCTATTTTTTCAAATTGTGATGAAAGAAAAATTATGATAATAAATCTATAATTTTTTTTTTAAAAAAAAAGCCTCATTGTACACGCAAAGCGCATGTGATGAGGCTAGTATTATTAAAGATAATAGCATAAGTTTGTTAGAGTTTGTGTTTGATTTAAATTTTGATGAGAATATTTTTCCTGAAAATCCTATTAAAATTGTTCAGAATAAAGATAAAGATTCTTTAGAATTTAACTCTATCATGGACTCTTTAAAATCTTATCACCACATCATCAACTATTTAAATAAATAACTAATGGAGATCTAAAAAAAAAAAAAAAAAAAAAAAAAAAAAGAGTTAACGTGATACATAAAAAAAGAAAAAAAAAGTAGAACTCAAGGTTGCTACATACCTAAATAAAAAAATTTAATGCCAAAAACATATACAATGATGGTAAAAAAAAAAAAAAATACTTAAAAAGAAACAAAATACGAAGAAGGAATGGAAATTTGTGAAACATAAAAAAGAAAGGATAGAGTTAAAAAAAAAAAAAAAAAAAAAAAAAAGTAACCCAGAACGTACCAGAATATATGGTTGCTTTTTATTTTCTTTTTCCTTGTTTTCAAAGTTGGGTACTTTTGAAGTTTGAATGTTGAAAACCAACTGCTGGGATTATGGTAACTATTTTTATTTCAATTCAAAATATTTAAATAAAATGTAAATAAAGGCTACTAAAGGAATTAAGGGAAGCCATACTGTTTAACTGTTCACAAATGATTTTGAATGCTTCTTTTGTAGCATAAAGCAGTCCTGTATTTAGATTACAATACCTACAACATAAAATTACAATTCATTAAAAAGTACAGTGGTAGAGTATGTGAAGGAATCATTCATTTCAAAATTACATTTAAAAAAAAGAAAAAAAAAAAGAATTAACATGATACACATAACAAAGAAAAAAAAAGAGTAGAACTCAAAGAAAGTCAATCATAAACAAAAGAAAAGAAAACAAAAAAGAACTTGCAAAAAATTGAATCTGAAAATTTGTTGGAGCCTTTGACAATAAATGTCTTTAATCTAAAGAAAAAGAAAGGAGGATGTAGAACTAAATTAAATATCTTCAATATAAAAAAGAATGAGAGATAGAAAGTGAGATAGAAACTGCAAAGCGTACGTGAGTTTGTGGTTTTAAAGTGTAGAAGTTTTAGTTTACATATATATCCCCGGTAGTTGAAAACTTGTAAGTGGGTATGATGAGGGTATCTTAGGCATGAAAAATGTGGAATCCAAACAGGGGAAGCCCCTTAAATAGTAGTATAGATACTTATATTTTATGGTTATGTGATAAGATGTACAGATTCAATGTATGAAATGATTTTCTTTTATGTGCATAAAGATGATATATTTGTTGAGCACTATTATTGAATCATTGATTGCCAACGGGTATCAAATTGGTGAGTTTGGAACGGGCATAATTTGATTGGGTATATAAAACTCATTTAACCATTAAAACATATTTAATTAATTCCTTATAACCAAAATCCAACCCAACCCAATTATTATAAATAAATCCCAACTCACCCAATTACCCAATTATCAAAATTACCAAAATGCCATTAAAGTGAAAACCCCAACACTTTTTTGGATTCCTTTTTTCACTAAATTTTCAGAGAATACAACAATATTATAAAAATAAAAATAATTATAAATTCTATTTTACCTCAGCTTTCTCGGCAACCAAATAGGAAATCAAAAACGAAAACTAATATTACTAACATCAGAAGCATTAATAGAATAACAAATAACTCAACTAATTAATCGTCTCAGAGATAAAAAGCTTATGAGAATCATCAAAATAAAAACAACAACAACAATAATAATAATAATAATTAAAAAAAAAAGTTTAGTAGCTCACAGTGACACGTATAGATCGGAGGCGAAGGCTAAAATTGGAGGCGGTGGGGCTGTCCCAAACGGAGAGGTTTTGGATCTGATCCCAGGTGACGTTGCTTCTCAAATGCACGACAAAGGTGGCGTTGGTGTAGGTGTTGTCCCTTTCTTTGAACCCTAGAAATTTAGATCTCCATCTTCGTCTTCAACGTCCGATTAGGGTTTTGCAAGAAAAAGGGGGAAGACATGGACGATAGCTGTGTTGTGTTTGCTATTTCTCTTGAATGGGTTGCGTACGGAGCTTGTGGCCATAAAGAGGTCTGCTCCACCTATGTCGCTCGCCTCCGCTTCATCTGCCAGGATCGCCGTTGCTGTATCTGTAAGTCCGAGTCCGACGTCATTTTCCTCACCAAGGTCAAGTTTCCTCTCTTTCTCTCTTTTTTATTTTTTTATGGGAGTTGAATTTGGGTATATTGTTTTTGGGTTAAATGGGACTCAATGGTTTTTAATTAAAACCCAATAATCATTGGATCTAATTGGATTGATGCTCATTTAACCCAACTAATAATTGGGTGGGTTTAGGTGGGCAAATGAGTTTGGACGGGCAAATGGGTTTGGGCTTACTTTGCCACCCCTAATTGCCATAAGGTTATTGACACTTTTATAGGTTGATTTAGAGTGTGTTTGGTTATGTGGAGAGAAAGGAAAATAAATGGCGGAGCTTGGATGTTTTCTCTCCGAGCCTATTAAAAAGTTTTCCTTTCAAAGTGGAGAGAAAACTGAAGGGAGAAAATGAGACTGCTTAATGGACAAAAATGCCTATGTTCAGCTCCTATCTGTTTTTTTTTTTTTTTTTTTTGCTAGGCACATTGCCTCTTTCTCTTTCTTTTTTTCTCTTCTTTCCTGGATTTTTTTTTTTTTTTTTTCATTTTTTGAATTCTTAGGCTGTGATGTTACTTTTGGGCGGGGGGGGGGTGTGTGATAGTTGTTTTATTTTTACTTTTTCTTTTTTTTTTTTTGGGCATGATTTTTATTTTTTAATAAATCGGGTGATTGTGTTTTTTTTTTTTTTTGGTTGTTTGTCACTTTTTTGTTTTAATTGGCCATCATTTTTTAATAAGGGTGTATGAGTAATTTTATGCAAATTCACTTTTTTTTCATCCCTCAACATTTTCACTCCCAGCCAAATAAAAATGAGAAAAATTAAAATATTTTCTATCCTCTCACTTTTCTATCCTCCTATAATTTTCTATCCTCCCACTTTTCTATCCCTCTAGCCAAATAGACTCTTAAGTTCCATCTTAAATGTTTGGTAACCTATAATTTTCAATAGCTTATTGGCTGCATATGAGTTAATTAGAAAGTTTTTGGTAGCCTTTCTTTTTTCAAAAAGCTAGTTTTGTTATAAAAATAGATTAAAAACTAAAACAAAAAGGAAAAAAACTAAAACTTTTTCCCCAAATAAACGTGTAACTCTTGGTTAGCATTAAGACGTGTAACTTTTGGTTAGTATTAGGAAAGTAAATATTTCCACTTTTAATTTATACACTCTTGTTCTTTTTAATATGTACGCCAAAATAATAATAATAATAATATTATTATTATGTACACCAAATTTTGTATTAATTGAATGTTTTTTAGTATTTAATTCATAATCTTATAATTTTGTGTGATTTTAAAACACTAAATCTTGAAATTTAAATAATTTATAAATGACATAGTTATTACTCTTTAATCATTTTAAATTTTTGTTAGTATAGAGGATGTAAAAAGATTATGCAATCAAAGAATGGAATTGCTAAAATATGCATCTAAAAAAATTATTCAATTATGTAATATTGTCAAAAGTTATACCAAATGTAACTTGATTATAACCATGTTTTTACTCTTTACAATGTTACGCCATACTAAAACTTGTCAATAGACTACCATTTTAAAATTCTCACCATTAGTATACATATCTATTCATTTTTAATATGTAAGCCAAATTTCGTGTTAATTGAATATTATTTGATATTTGATCCATGAAATTTTGTTTATGCACATTTTGATTCCCACCGAATCTAGATAGAAATGAAGTGAAGAGAAACAATTTACTTGGTTAGTTTATGTTTTCACCCCATTGTGACTAATTAAGAGCGCGTTTGGATTCGGTTGAAAAAAACTGCGTTTGCGTTTTGTCTGTTTTTCTTTTTTTTTTTTTTTTTTTTTTTTTCACGCGTTTTGGAGCGTTTTGGGTGTTGCGGCTACTGTTCATGCACTGTTCAATGAACAGTAGCCGCAAACTTTGACTTTTCAAATTTTTTTGGACCAATCACAGCACATCGTGTACTGTTCACGGACACACAAATTTCACTTTTCAGCAACTTTTTCATTAAAAATGGGTCCCACGATACTATTCACACATTTAAAAATTATTTCGCTACATTGTTTTTCAGTTTTCAGTTTCAGTTTTCAGTTTTCAGCTGTATCCAAACGGACCCTAAATGGTACCAAATTTTGTTATTAGGGATATAGCTATTAAATTAATATTTATGATTAGCGTTTTTTTTTTTTTTTTTTTTTGGGAATATAATTTTTATATTAATTGAATGTTATTTATTATTTGATTTATAAATTTATACTTTTTTTTTTCACCTATTGGATCCTACCTAATCTATATACCTAAATGAAACAAAGTGAAACAATTTATTTGGTTAATTTTCATTTTTACCCTCTCGTGTGACTAATAAAATGGTACTCAATTTTGTTATTGGAGATATAGCTGTCAAATTAATATTTATGGTTAGCTTT
Source organism: Quercus robur (assembly GCF_932294415.1). Taxonomy (NCBI): domain Eukaryota; kingdom Viridiplantae; phylum Streptophyta; class Magnoliopsida; order Fagales; family Fagaceae; genus Quercus; species Quercus robur. The sequence goes on from NC_065541.1 coordinate 58,210,883, forward strand.
TTTTTTCCTTTTTCTTTTTTTCTCTTTTCCACGCAAATCAAATAAGGTTGTATAATTTTCATATTAGTTTGACGTTATTTATTATTTGATTCATAAAATCGTGTTTTTTCACATTTTAGATATCACCAAATTTGGACAGAAATAAAAAAAATATATAAACAATTTACTTAATTAATTTACACTTTACCTCCCTTTTGACTAATTAAAATGGTGCCAAATTTTGTCGTTGGGGAACATACCTGTTGAATTATATTTATGGTTAACTTTTCTTTCTCTTTTCCTTGCAAGCCAAATTAGGGAATATAAATTTTTTTTTTTTGTATTGTCTCTCCTCAATTATATTCTTCATTTCATTCGGACATACTCAAATCATTTAAAATTTTCCCTCTTCATTGCAAATATCATTTTCCTTTCCTTTACTCTTCCCTTTTTAATAACAAACTCTATTTGTTTCAACATCAACATTTTTTGAAAAATTAATCATTTTATAGAAAATTATATTATTTTCCTTTGTTTGTTAGCGACATTAAAATGAGTTGGAAACTATCTCTTGATTTCCCTTATTTAGCTTTGCATGAGATTAGTTGTTTTTCATAAAATTTTAGTAAAAAATAACTCTATTTCATACCATGCTAAAGAAGGGAAGTTAAGAGATAGTTTTCCTTTGACCATTTATTTTATTTTTATGGTACTACCAAACATAGGAAAATGCAAAAATCTATCTTCATATAACATATTTTATTGAAACAAATGGAAATGTAAGTAAAAAAAATGTTTGCAATACTTTATGAATTAATACAATAATGTTATACTCACTCATTTCACATGAACAGTAAGTAACACTTAAAATTTTATTAGTTGGATATCCTATTACATAAGTGGTGAAAGTGTAATATTATTGTGCCCCAAAGTACTGAATAATTAGTAGTGTAAGTGTCACTAAATAACATTGCCAATAAATGTTACTTTTACTATTGATGGATTTGTGTTTCAATCTTTCTTAATATTGTTGTTAACTAGAACAACCAAGCTAAGTATTAAAAATTCAGGATTGTTCATTTAATTTTATTTTGAATAAAAGTTAAGTTTGATCTCATTATCAAACTTTTATACATGTTCAATCTTAGCTTATTTTCTTATTGAACCAACTCGAATTTAGCCCAAGCTAATCAAATATAACAATTTTTGTTTATGAACTTATAAAAACATAAACATATTCACCAACTTTGTATTGTTTACAAAATGGATTATGAGTAATTATTGGATTCTCATAGGGTACTATAAATACGTACTTTACTCTCTCACATAACTGTGGATCCCACTAATAAATTTTATGGTGGGACCCACGATTCTTGTGAGAGGGGGGAGTACGCATTTATAATACTTTCGGAGTATTCAATAATTTTCTATGGATTATTTATGTTCTCTTTAAATTTCAAATGACATTTCAATACCTTATGAATTTATTTACAAACTTATTCAATTCAATCTTAAATATATTTTTATTCAAACATGATGCGCACATGCGCGCGTAGACATACACATATATACACTTGCATACATATAATTAACTAAATGAAGTCTTATACTCATGAGTTTGTTCATGATCACATAACATTTGAGCTCGACTCATTTTGTAATTTTGCCTAAAGTTATATGCTGGAACTTAAGTCATTTGCTAAATAAACAAACATAAATAAACAATTTATTTTTTACTTAATTTCAAACTGTTCATGTGCAATTTGTTTCTTTTATAACATGATTTTTATTTTTTTTTAAGTGATCAGAATTAAAACTTTTTATATAAAAGAAAATCTCATTTTATTCTTAAATAGCATAATTCCAAAAGCAGTGGAAGATTCTTTTTTTCTCCACATATATAAACAATTAAATAAAAATCAAAGGCACATACCATATAGTAAGTGCTATGCACAAGACTTTGCCAGAAAATACAAGACAGAGGCAGAGAAAAGTTTCTCTTAAGAAACGAGGAAAATGGTTAAGTTTAAGTGGGAGGTAGCGTAGTAAAGTCAAGTGGGGTCTGTGAAAGCGAAAGAAACCAAAGCATTTAGTAGCATATTTCAGTACCCAAATTGCTGTAATTAAATCCTAATCCTTTCTGTTTAAACTTGAAACCAAAACTCCTTGTCCTTTCAATGCTCTCCTCTATTCCTCTCCCATTATATATAACCCCTACACTCTCTCACATTTCCACACCCAAACACCAAACACCAAAACCATAAACTCTCTCTCTCACCAAAGCTTCATCCTTTGCTTTTTTCTATTAACCATGACTAAGGATGTTGCAGAGCATGGCTCATTTCCAGCCAAAGACTACCACGACCCACCTCCAGCACCGTTGTTCGATCCTGTGGAGCTAACCAAATGGTCCTTTTACAGGGCTTTGATAGCTGAGTTTGTAGCTACTTTGCTCTTTCTATATGTCACGGTTCTGACCGTGATTGGCTACAAGAGCCAGATTGACCCTGCCTTGAAAGGTGATGCCTGTGGTGGTGTTGGTATTCTTGGGATTGCTTGGGCCTTTGGTGGCATGATTTTCGTTCTTGTTTACTGCACTGCTGGGATTTCAGGTGCGTGTGTTTCCATTTCTCACTCTCTTTCTTTCTTTCTCAATTTCCTTCTTTAGTTATGCTTTGTTTTCTTGTATGAAAATGTACATCTTTGCTTTCAAACATAACAATTTAGGATGCTTTAAGTTTCAGGTAAGGTTGTTTTTGGTTAAAGATTTCAGGTGGATTTTTCTTTCTATTTCCTTCTCTGTGTCTGTTTTTGCTTTTGTAGAAAAAATTTTCAGCTAGTCACGTAAAGAGCAATTATCATCTTCTATAAAAATAAAATGCTAAACTACTGTGTTCTTTCTCATATCTCTCAAGAATTGAATCATAATCTATGAACTTTTTCTTGAAGAAAATTATTATTATGAGTCTCTTAAGCCTTTCATATTGGTAAGATATAAAATTTTAAGCCTATTACCTTGGCTATTTACTAGCTAACTTGTTAACTTATTTTTGAGCGTAGGGGGTCACATTAACCCAGCAGTGACCTTCGGGCTCTTCTTGGCTCGTAAGGTGTCGCTGATTCGGGCCGTGTTGTACATGGTGGCTCAGTGCTTGGGAGCCATATGTGGTGTTGCGCTCGTCAAGGCCTTTCAGAGTGCCTATTATGTAAAGTATGGTGGTGGCGCCAACTCTCTCTCAGATGGGTACAGCACTGGCGTTGGATTGGGCGCCGAGATCGTAGGGACCTTTGTGCTTGTGTACACCGTCTTCTCTGCCACTGATCCCAAGAGGAAAGCTAGAGATTCACACGTTCCTGTATGTACCTTATCATTTCTCTAGTTTATACATGCAATTTTATTTTGGGAATTGTGTGTATCAAAATGTCTATATTTTAAGCTTTTTTGTTTTTGGTTTTATTTTTTAATGCTTGCTTCTTATTTAAAAAGCGTTTTGGGTCCTTTGTGTTTTTCTTGAGATTCAGTTAGCTATAAATCTTTTTATGTATAGTAACAAAAAATTTGGTTGATATCTTGTGTTAAACTCTTAAGGTTGTTTCTCAAAAAAAAACTCTTAAGGTAAAGGGCAATTTGACATAATAATCATATTTTATCTAATCTATTTAAATAAAAAGATCTGTTATGTCCTATTTGTTTTAAAGGAAAAAATTTAGCTTCAATCTCTGGGTACCATTTACCGGCTCCAGAAAGAGTATTACTTGTACACACAAACTGATGGTTTGGAACTAAAACTTTTATCCTTTCCCAAAGCACAACCCTTAATTGAAAAATATTAGAACCAAGAATGTAAAACTCGACCAAGCTTAGTTTTTTTTTTTAAAAATAAAATAAAATTTTTAAGACTGTATTTAAACCACCGTTTTCAGATTTTTTGGAAATATGTGTAGGGTGAAAAAGTGTGTAGAAATATGTGTAATGTTGTCTAAGGGTGTGTTTAGTAAAAATTAAAAATTAGTTTAACTTTTAATTTTTGTTATTATTAATGAGTTTTATGGCATTTTTTGATATTATTTATAGGTTTCATTGTATTATTTTAATTCACTTTTATCTTTTATTTACGTTACTTTTAGCTAAAAGTTTTAAGTTTTAGTAAAATATAAGTGGATCTCCAAACAGACCTTAGGACCCGTTTGGTACATGTGTTTAAAAATTGAAAATTATTGTTTGAAAATATTTATAGAAATATGTGTGGGTGAAAAAGTACGTTGAAATGCGTGAAATGTTACTTAAAAACTGAAAATGGTTGTTTAAAAACACAAACCAAACACCCCTAAGCTTCTGATTTTTTTGATTTAAGCTTTTAATTTCTTGGAACAAATATCAGAAAATGGATGGATAGATATTTGGAGCTAAAAATACTTCTTTTTCCTTCTGGTCAAGTGTTTTCGTGGAATTTTTCCCAAACACCAACAGTAGTCGCTTTAGCTTTTGAACTTAATTGAGACTCTTCGGGGTCTAGTATATTTTGAGCTTAATAATTCATCTTTTAACCAATTGACACATGATGGTAACGTAGCATGCGCCATTCAGATTCAGGCTAAGGTTTGGGGGTCCATGGATTTGTGGTTTCTGCTATAGCGCATATGCAAAAGGGTCACATAGTTTGCTTCCTTTTCAGAGAGTGATTCTCCATATTGTTGAATGCGTATGCGTGTTTCGTTTTGGTGTTTTCTATACGAGGTCTTGGTGTCATTAAGTCTTGTCATAAGCCCCGTGGGTCCTATGGTATATTAATGATGTCGATGTCGTTTTCCCCTTGTAAACACTGTATGATTCTTTCCACCTTCATCTCAATCAACGAATCAAATCAGCTACGATTTTATTTTGTATAAAGAAAATTCCAAACTTAATTTATTATTTTTTGTAGGCTTTCTGGTATAATGAATATCTAATCCCAATTTTCAATGTGACCTTTATTGTGTGATTCCAATATTGCAAGAAGTTGTTTTTGTTTTTTATTTTGCTTCACGGGTAGACTATTGGGCACTATTAGAAAATTACAATTGTAGATTGTTTGTGTCCTCAGACTTGGACTATTTCTTAGCCACAAATGACTATGGATTATATTATCAAATTGATATTTTATTGACACATTGTCTTCTGTCCTGAAATTGAAGGTTTTGGCACCACTCCCCATTGGATTTGCGGTGTTCATTGTTCACTTGGCCACGATCCCAGTCACTGGCACTGGCATCAACCCCGCTAGGAGTCTTGGTGCAGCTGTTATCTACAACAATGACACGGCCTGGAAAGACCATGTTAGTATATGAGACTATTTTGATTATTTGCATTGTTATTAAAGTTGTTTAGTTGTTGCGTCATTTAATTATATTCCTAGTATATATAACACTAACGATCGAAGTTTAAGTCCTAGTAAAATTTTGAAGTTGACTATAAATTCTCAGCAGATTTCGTTGTTGTATATCACTTAATTATACTTTGTTATTTTCTTTTCCAGTGGCTCTTTTGGGTTGGGCCATTCATTGGTGCAGCTTTAGCAGCTTTCTACCACCAATTCATCTTGAGAGCTGGTGCTGCGAAAGCTCTTGGGTCATTCAGGAGCAACTCCTCCCATGTTTGATTAACAAAGAGGGTTAATTATTTGATTCCTTCTTCGTGGTTCTACTGAGAAATGACATTGGAAGAAGGATTTGATGTGTTTAGAAAAGAATAGTAGGGTTGTGCTTATGCTTGTGTATGAATGTTTCTTTGGCTCTCTTGATTTCCTTAAGAGGGTTAAGGAGCATAAAAGTGTAGGTTAAAGTCTCTTTGAGAAAAGGGGCCGATTTTTTTTTATCCCTCTTGTTCTTCTAGAATTTACTTATATGTTGTCCTTTTCAACTTATGTCTTTGGCACATTGTACTCGTTTATGCTTTTAAGTGAAGTTTGAGCTATGTGGATGTTGGTCAGTGTTCACTTTCTATTGTCTGAAAGACTGAAATTGCTCAATACTCAATAGTAGTGCCTAGTGGTATAATGAAAGGCAATCTTCGGAATCCTAATTGTTCACAAAGTCTAACTATGTCATCATGAAAAAGAAGCAAAATCAGGTGACTTAAAAAGTCGAATCCAAAAGAAGAAAACTCTTGCCTATATGGCTAATTAAAGTGCAACATGGAGGGAGATTTACTATGATAACAAAAAAACTCTTGCCTATATGGCTAATTAAAGTGCAACATGGAGGGAGATTTACTATGATAACAAAAAAACTCTTGCCTATATGGCTAATTAAAGTGCAACATGGAGGGAGATTTACTATGATAACAAAAGGAAAAAGACATAAGAGCGGTTTAAACTTTACATAAGTATCTTGTCAAATACAATGGATTCGGTGCGGTGGGTCACACCCAGCTAGGTCATACATTACCAGTTAAATTTGCTTTAACATTAGAGATTCAGTGGGCTTAATCTAATGTTGCCGTTTAATCACATGCTAATTCGGTCAATAAGTAATAAATTTAAATTCTTTTCCCTGGTAATCTGGTCGTATTGTCGTAATCAATTAATATAAGATTTTTTGGCTTAATTTAAAAATGGAATTTCACGATTTGGTAAATCAGCACACAAACTTTCCGTGTGAGAGCATTACTCGACTTGTCAGATAGCATTTGTTCTAAGCAGAATTAGGAAGTAATTAATTTAATTACTATGCCCATGCACGCGCCATTAGCATCCATGTGCATCTATCAGTCTCTTTGCTTTGTGGCCACTACTAATTAATTAATTCTCTCTCTCTCTCTCCCTCTAGCTTTTATTATCTGAAAGCAAGGTAACTGTTTATTCTGCTCCTGCAGAGAAAGCAGAAAATGAATAGTTAAAGCTGAAGTCAGGGTGATGTCCTTTTTTGTTAAATTATTGGATAATTGGAAGATTGGTTTCTTGTTGGTTCATATTCATTGTATGAGTTCTTTTTCTTTCAAAAAACTAAAAAAATCATTTGGCAAGTAACTCTGTGGGCTATACGCAACAGTGAAAACCCAAAAACTTTTGGTACTAATTAATTGAAGCTTAATTGTTATTGAATGGCGTATGCAAATATTGAATAGCCATTGATTACACTGCTACCTTTTAGAAACCCCACACTGAATTAGGTTTTATGAGATGATAGGGCACACTCTAGGTCATGGTAGCTTAGCCATTTCTTAGGAGTTCGGACATTCATCAAAAAAAGAAAAAGAAAAAAAAAGAGTGAATGTATTGCAAAATTTAAATTGATAAAATTTTGCTTAAGGGATTATATCACGAGAAAATTGAGTAAGGTTAGTCACATTATCATTAATTAAAAATGAGATGTCTGTAAAATTAAATATAAAAACTTAATGTGTAACTTTGAGTTTTTAAAAGCATGAATATATAACATGTTTTAAATAAAAAATTATAATATTCAAGTTAAATAAATATTATTTAATTAATATCTAAATATAAAAAATGATCACTTAAATCTATTGCTGCCCTGTGAGGTGAGAATTGAAAATTGAGAAGTGTGAAGTGCGCCAATTATAAAAAATATGAGTATGAATGTACAGGCTGAAAATTAACGGCCCCCCTGAGCTAAGGCCCAAATTAAGTGTCAAGAGAGTCTGTCCAATTCAGCCCAAGGTGTTTCGGGTTTGCACACAACTCCAGAAAACCAAGGCCCCGAGAGCAAATAGATCCAATTACAGTTGACCCACAACGAGGCCCTAAGTCTTTACTAAACAAAACGCTGATATCTGGAATATATCTAACACCGGTGAAAAACAACCCAACAAAACTAATGAGCCCATGGGCTTCTCCTGGGTACAAATTAATGAAGCATCTATGATCTATCTATGATCTGTTCTGTCCCCCTCATACTAGTATTGAAATGGAAAATTATCTATTTAAGAAATTTAATTTAAAAATTAAAATTATAAAAAAAATTCATAAATTGGACTCAATTCATTTTTTTGATGTTATTAACAGAAAGTATGAAACAATACCAATTTTTTAATTAAAGAAACAATGTCATGTTTAAGTAATGCTAAGAACACAATATTTCTCATAATTGTTGATATGATTTGATTAAAATAAAATCACTTTTACTTAAATCTATCACAATTATTCATTATACACTAACTAGTATGTAATCCGTGCTACCGCACAGAAATGGATATATTATTAATCATGAGTTTATTCATGTTTAAAAGGCTCAGTTAAGTCTAAATTCATATTATTAATCAGAAAATTTCATTAACAAAACTTAGCAGTATATATATATTATTTGTTCCATTTTTGTGGTTTGAAAACGATATTTATGCGCAAATGGAAGTTGTTGATGAGAATGAGTGGTGGGGTAAGACAGAGCAGATGAAAGGAGGAGGGGAAGAGGAGATGATAATTAAGCATAATTTCAGTTGAGCAGGCAAGCAAACCTTATATGATATGGCTTGTACCTTAATTCAGTTTTCACATCACGTATGTACTTCCATTCTCCAATAGACCATTTGGAGGAACATATGAAATGAGCAACCACCACTTTTATTACTTCCATTGCATTCAAATGAGTTTGAATGAAGGAAATTCTCTAGAATGCTTCTCTATTTGCATGCAAAAATGCAATATCTTCAAAGCAATTAAAACTTGGCTTACTTTGATATCCTAACTTACTTAGAAATAAGGGGAAACAAATAATAACAATTTATTACAATGGAAATCATTTAGAAAATAGTGCAAATATATCCAAATGAGTTGGTATAACATCATTGTCTAAACATTTGGGACTAATCTTCAAAGTCGAGTCAATACATTGAGGAGGATATTCATCAAGGGTTTGTTGTAAATAATATTATGATCGGACATTTGTTCTTAATCTTTGAGAGCCTATTTCTAATAAGCCACCTGAAAATTAAGCAAATCCAAAATATCACCGTAAAAAATAGTTATAGCACCGAATTTGTCAGGAGTTTGATGAAACCTAACACAAAAAATGAACACAATGATTACATAATGGCAAGATAATAGGTCTGTAATTTAGATAATATATAAACCATCAAGAAAATATATTAAAAGGCAACCTTTATAAATAACAGTCCCTTTCGACTCATCTCTATTCAGTATTAATAGTATTACTACAAACTCATATAATGTATCCTCTCCTGTAATTCCAATTCACATGAAAATTGCTCTAGGTATTATAAGTTCTATTGCAATTTTGTTACAAACCAATTTGGAAGCTGAATTATGATGCCATGCATAACTGGTCAGCAAGTCTACATCAATTCACAACAGAAATGTACTTAATGTCTAGTAGTATAGATTGTTGTGAATTAAGTTCAATGCATAATTAACCATTATTCTTCACTAAAACAACCACAATAAACAGGACCCAAAAAGATCTAACCTTGGCAATTGAATCCAATACAATTTACACAAAAAAGTGTAGATAACATTAGATATCCATGCCCATCATTGTAAATTTAGTTCAATATATAATTAATCAAACACCCATTAACCATTATTCCTCACATAAAGAAACCCAATAAAATTAATAAAAAAAAAAAAAACCACATTTATAAAATTTATACCTAGACTATGGCTTGCATAGTACACTCTGCAATGGAGTGCTTTACGGTTTTGGCTTTCAATAGTCTGCCCTTTACTAATCTCACTAACAATTTGCTAAGGTCATTTTATTTTTAAAGCATTTACTAATTTGTTCCAAGCAAGAACCTACAAAAAATGATACACAGAAACAAACCTAAGTAAAAAAAAAAATTACAAACCACATAAAAGCTTAAAACACACAAATCTAAAACTTACATGACAATTTCAAACACCATATCTGCTATTCTAAGGAACCACAATGAATCACACCAAACTAAAACTTATATGACAATATTAGTTAGAGCCGCTTTGAGGTATGTATCATAATTTGTGTGAGGGTATGAAGAAGCATATAAAAAGTTAAAATAAAAGAAATATCTCTTATTGTTTCTGTAGATTAAACCCAAATTATCACTACTTTTTAACCCCATTCCTTCCCTTTTCTCTTTTGGGTATTACAAAAAGTATTGGAAAATTTTAGCCCACAACATTCTCATAAACTAAACATAATTTCATAAATGATGATTTAAAAAATGGAATATTATACAGGAACTCCTTATTTTGCCTAATTGTGCTAAGTGCTAACATATCCTAGATTGTACGATAACTTAACACAATATATTAAAGCAATCAAAATATAATGCACACACAATGAACATGATAAATCAACTCTAACATTTGTGAAATCACCCAACAGGAAAATCTCACAGATTTGTGTAAAATCAAGTCTTGATAGTCACAAATTTACAATCAATATTGTGGTATCCAAAACCATTGTCACTGTCCCATATGCTAACACATACAAAACAGTAAGAGCTTCTGTGTCCACATGGTCTTTTCTGCATTAAGTAACATGGTCTTTCATTTTTCATCCTCTCATAACTAACACAATATAAAATAATGAAAATCTTCTTCAATTTTCATCCAATTATGACTACTAAGCCTTAATAAATGAGTTTGTAAATTATTCAAAGGATTAATTAACACGCAAATATTTTCTACATTAGATACTGTAAGGACTCAATTTGTAACGATCCCAAACTGGTGTTGGGTTCGTACGTTAAAGGTCCAAACAATAAAATTTGTAGAGCGTGGGTGTTCAAGAACTAGGTTAACTCTAAAAGAAAAAACGATTAAACCACACGCTTATAGATGGGTTAACAAAGTTATAACGATTAATCTTTTCTTTCGAAACAAGTTCAGTTCTTTTGCTCTTAAGGCTTTCTTCTTAGTACTCTTTGTTTTCTGATGTTCCGATCCCTTTTCTCAATGCTTTCTTTCATGTTATATACTGTCTTCTTCATATCATCTTCACCACACACGTGTAAGTTGGGTTCAGGGGATCTCTTTCTGTCCCATCTAACACCTTCTGGAACCTCATACTAGCAGCTGTAAGACTACTTCATCACTGTTCAGGCATCACCTCCACATTAATGCAGCCAGAGAGTTGGTTGGGAGGCAATTAATGCGGAGGCAGCTGTTGTTATAGATATTTGTTCGCCTTCTCTTTCTTACCCTTGGTCCCTTATCCCACTTTTAGTGGTGACGTAGCTCCGAAATACGTTTGTAACAAGGTGGCGTCCTGGTCATCCTCGGACTCATATTGCCGAGAAGAATTTTGTTCTCGGACGAATACTGAACTCACCTTGCGTGACATCTACTCTTCCTTTTGTTCGGTTACCCCTACGACCTGATATGGGCCTCCTCGGACAATTTTACGTCCTCGGATGGACTGCAGGCCCAATTAACTTGACTTTAATAATTTTAGTGACTAACCGGCCCCCACAGAAACCATATCCATATGCTTAACTTAAATTTAGAAATACCCTTTCCTTGAATAGATCTTATTTATACAATTAAAGTATAATTACTTTAAATTTGTTAAACTACAAAGTACAAAGAGGCCAAACACAAATATGAATAAGGATTTCCTAAACTCTACACCACAAAACGCAATACAACTTCCAAAATGACAATAAAATGTGACACGTAGGTTAGGAATTAAAAAAAAAAAAAATTATAAAAAAAAAAAACTGACTTTTCTCTTTTAATATGTATATGTGCTAGAATTTTAAGCGTGATTTTCTCCTAACTTGGCAGCACCTCCTCCTATTACCTGCGCTATGCATGGGGTACCCTTCTATTCAAAGAAATCATCTCTAGATAGATACTAAGATTTGAAAATATTTGACCCAATACATACATATTCCATAAAGTTTCAATTCCCATGAAAATCAAATGCCTTTATCTAAAATTTGAAATTCCCCAGAAAAGAGAGAGAGAGAGGATAGATGCAGCCAGTTTATGGTATATTAATAAATGTCCAATCCCATGCAAACCAAGAAAAGAAGACAAACTGGACTTCAACCAAAAGATTCTCTCCATTACACTAAGCAGGAAAAGAAATGATAAAAAACAGGTATTCACATGTATTTAATCATGACATATTTAGTAATCATGTGCCTTGTGTAGATGATTTACCGAATAGTACTATTTAATAGATGTAGGTGGTCATCTAAATCGCTATGTAATGTAATTGATTGGCAGAGATTCCTTCAAACAAATTTGGCAGAAAAGTTGTCCAAGAAATAAGGCAGCATATTCTAGCAAATACAATTGCAAAAAGAGCACCAGAACAAATGAAAAGCTTTGCAGTTCTCCACTGTTGAGAAACTGAAGCAACACTTCAAAAACCAACAAAAGCTTTTTAATTTCTCAAAGCTTTTCTAATCAATCTAATGAATCACAAAGTCAAGCAAAAATCAAAAGTTAGCATCTTGTTATATTTTAATAATTTTCCTCACACTTTTAATAGCAATTAAGAGACTACAAATGCCTACTTTTGGATCAGCACAGCAACAATGTAAGAAAAGGGAAAATGGAAAGTTTGAAGGGAGGATTTTCAGGCTTGTCATGATTCTTCTCATAGCAATTAGTTTTTAAAGGATCAAATGTGTTACTCCAACTCAAAGACAGCATAACTTCAAGTTCAATAATATGATGGTCATTTTATTACCAATAAGAACTGCCTTAAACATTAAGAACTTCCAAACAAACTCAATGGTATTGGACATCCTTCAAAATGAACCGTATTTATTATTTAAGAAAACTTGCTAATAAAGTTATTATGATTTATGAAACCACTTGCAATTATGATAGCATCACACAATAAATTTTAAAATTTCAATCATAATTGATAGAAAAGATCACCCAAAAAAAAAAAAAAAAAAAAAGCCTACTCAGACAAATTCCAGCAAGGAAATTCCACAGTTGGCTGGAGTTTTGATCGTCCATCTAAAACATACATCGGAAGAAAAATACAATTTTTCTCCCATTTCCATTGAAAAATATATACATAAAAACTAAAAAAAGAGGGTTAAAAAATTGAACGAATCTCACCTAGATTCTTCAGTTGGGATATGATTCCAATATCTTCAATCACCTATCCCGGTGATTGCTAACCCTTTTGAAGCAATGGACAAACAAACACCACCCGTTTTTTTATGCAGCCAAACTCTCTGCATAAAGCCAATTTTTCAACAAATCCATCAGAAACATATCCATATCAAGAAAATCATATAATATGAATAATCCAAACAGGAAATAAGCCAGAGAGCCATATCAGGGAGGTACCAAAACTTTATCACAACAAAACCAAATAATTTTATTCCCCTCTCAATTAATTAAAATAAAGTCTAAGATTCCTAAATTAAAATTTATTTTCTACCCCTCATTTTCTCAAAACCTAATAAACTAAAACCCCATCATAGGGTCGTATTTATTTCCTAATAAACGAAAACCCCATCACAACCAATCAAAAACCATATCTAAAAACTCGAAACTTTTAATTTTCACACACTTTCTCAGCACCCAAACAGAAGACAAACACACACACAGAGATAGAGAGAGCAATACCTTAGTACAATCATCAAATACTTTCCGAAGAAGAACTTCATAATTCGAGGGCAACTTCAATTCCTAGAATCAGAGACCCCAGAAAGGGAAAAAAAAAAAAAACTATGAACGTAGATATTAGAAAACAGGGAAAGGCTTAGTGATTTCTGTAATCGAAAATAGGAAAAAAAATATCGAAAAATTGAGAAACCAAACATTTTCATTTTTTTAAAAAATATCAAATTTCATACCTAAATGTTATAAAAAAAAAAAAAAAAAATTTCATAACTAAATCTAAAAAGGGGGAAAGAATGTACCGGCGCCAGTTCTGATAATATGATGGTGGCAGCGACATTCACGAACACTATCTCTTTAACCTGCTCTAATCTCAATCATTTTGTGTTTTAAAACCTAAAACAAAAACAAATCAAACCTAAACCTATCCAATAGGAAAACTCAAATAAAAGTAACCATTGATACCGAGAGATTCTTTTGAAATTCCATAGCATTCATTGAAGAAGAGGGGAGCTGTATATTGAAGGAGAGAAATGATTTTGGGTTTTGATTATTGTAGAAGGGGAGGTGAACCTAAAAATATGCGGGTGTGATTATTGTGGAAGAGTAGAATGTTTTATTCAGCCAAAAAAAAAAAAAAAGGAGCACAACGTTTTTTTAAATGAAAGTGAGCGTAATTACAACTGATCCCACTTAAATTTAGACAGATGGAGGAAAATTAGACTCGAAAGTCAGTTTGTTGGTGGTGCTAGCCTGAGATGTCTTTCTATCTTCCCTAACATGAGATGTTTTTGTTTTTCATTCCTCTCCAAATGGTAGAAAAAAATGGCAGAATGACTGGTTTTTTTTTTTTTTTTCTTTGGGTATGAAAGAAGGGAAGGGGAAAAAAACCTTGAGTTCATCAGGTGAATAATCATTCTAGCATGAAAACATATCATGTCTTGAATCTCCGCATTTTAAACAAATTTTCAAACTTAAAGAGCCACCCTTGTACTTTTCAAGACAGTTTGCAGATAAAGCAATCTTGTCCCTGAAAAAGAACTAAGCAGTAAATCAAACACCCAGATATGGATGATGATCAGAATCAAAGGCCCATCATAAATAGATAAATGCACAGATGCACATGAGCACCCACAAACACATATGCATGAGCTAGTGTGCACATTACATGTATGTATGTATGTGCAAAACATATATACAACTTAGGGTAAATATAACAACAATTAGTTGCGCAAGAAATAAGTCCTACAATAAATAATAATAAAAATCCAATATTCATTCAACGAACCTTTGAGCATTGCTTTGCATTGTGCTCCAAACTCCCACAAACAAAGCAAGGTTTCTTCCGCTTAGCTGCTGTACAGTTTGCCACTGTATGACCTTCTTCACCACAATTAAAGCATGCTCCCCAACCGCTATCTGGGGGATCAAAATACCTTGGCCCCCGCTGAGAGAATGGAAATCATAGAGATACCAAACTAAGCCTTTCAATAGGAATTGTATTTTCAAAATTGGCATTTGAGAGCAAATATTTGAACTCACAAGAAGCTTCCGAAACACAATGTTGTCGGTTATTTCAACAGAATTTAGATCAATAGGCTCAACCATATTTGAGGCTTCCACTGTCTCCTCCTCCTCTTTATCGTTCACAACAACAACCTAAGGCAATATTAGTTTCCAAAACAGTCATATACAAAAATTCTCATGACCCACCAAGTAAGCCAAAAGTCCATTTTTACTCAATTGTCAAAATGGGGAAACTTATATCCGCATATCCAATATAGAAATATCAAAATTAAAAAAAAAAAAAAATATATATATATATATATATATATACACAAATAAAAAAGACAAAACTTGGGTACAATTCCTTAAATGCTATACATTAAGTTCTTGATTATATTCAAATCTAATGAAGTACAAATATTGCTGTATTTTCCAAAGACAATTAAATTCAAGAGTAATGCTACAGTCACAAACTATTTTACTATATTTTTACAAACTATGGATGTGGCAAATTCTTACTGGTTCACATCTGCCCACCATTATCATCACTTTTTTGCTTACCAATAATCACCATTCACCGCATCAGCAGTGTGTAAAAAAAATTGTAAAATAGTCCATGGTTTTAGCATTTTTCTAAATTCAATACAGCTATGTGTTTGAATTTAATTGGGAACATAATGTTGTGAACCTATAAACAGAGAAAGAAACAACTAAACTACTGTGTAAATCTAGAATCTAAAACAAAATGGAAGAGCATGCAAGTCTTACTAAAGTTATTAGCTACACAATTGTATTCAAATGTAATTCAGTTACAAATTATAGCTGAAGGCAATCAACTAACTAATGTAGAGTGCTGGTCAATAAGTTATAATTCTGTTTGTGATAAACTTCAGTCATTTTATTCTATATTTTTTTCCTTCTTCTCGACACATTGCAAAAAAGAATTTTGATAAAATAGTATTGGACCAAATAAATCTAGCGATTTTCCTTTTTCTGCTAAACAAATAAATTGTGAAAGTTCACAACTTTTTCACCATGGCTCATCTGGTTGTCAAGGAAATTCAAACCTTAGAAGCAATATTGACTATATCCATTAGCATTATAGCTGTAGCACAGAAACAAAGGTACCTTATTGTCAATCATGTTGCACTTCTTTAAAATGAGGAAAATGACTTACATTTTTATCTACGTGATGCAAATTTCCAAAATTAGGCTAACTGCCTCATTAAGGAATCACCTTCATGACATGGAAATGCTACAATCTAATGAATGCTGCCTCAAATGACTATAATGCCTAAGTTCACATTAAACTCAACTCAATCAGGCCTAAGTGTTTGGTTCTCTATTCTCATACATTGATCATGTAAGTTCCCACCAATTGTATATCATTCAAAAAATGGTGACATATGCTACTTTCATCATGGATTCATGGAACAAATTGGTTTTGTTTAGTAAATTATTTGCTTCATGTGTCATATTGGTTTTGTGACCATTAAATCGCATATTCATCTTCCCATTAATTCCTGAAGTCATAAGTCATTGACCCAAATCAAATTCCAGACTCCCTACCACCACAGGTTAGCCACCAAAAAGTGAGACAATTTGTGACAATTCCATAATCGTCAATTGAACAAAGTTCAAGTATTTAATACAGCGCATCTAAACAAATGGGCATAATGTTCCAAAACAGCTTCCCCATCTTACGTATACAGTGTGATTTGTTATACTATACAATCTATATAATGACAAGCCATAATAATAGATAAGCTCTATATAGAGATGATCACACAACCAGATTACTAACCTCTTTGCAGTGAGCAACTGTGGTGCATAATGGCTTCTCCACCAATACCTGATGGGGTTTCGGGTGGTTGATGATATCCATAAGAATCTCATAATGGGTCATGTTTGGTGTTGACACAACCAGTACATCACAGAGACCACTGTCCAATAGCTCCCGGTGCCCCGAAAAAACCTTCATAACTTTTAAAGGTCATTAAAACCTCTATTAAGGCGTTAATTCTTAAATTAGTGTGCAAGATAAGACCCCTAAAGAATAAAATATACTCATTAGGACTTGAATGTTTTGTAATTATATGAGTAGAACTACCACATTTAAAATCCCAAAGTTCATATGCCCATCATTGATCCAATTAATTTTTTTTTTGAGAAAGCATTGATCCAATTAATTAAACAACAATACTGTGAATAAAAATTCAAAATTGAATATACCCAAAAAAAAAAAAATTCCCATCTAATTTTATATGAAATCGAATGCAATGCAACAGTACCTTCAGTGGCCAATTAAAGGATTGAGCTAATTGCAGGGCAAGGTCTTGGGAAGGGACATGGGGGTCAGCTATAGCAAAAACAGCTACGCCTTCGGTGCGAAGATGATGGAGATTGATGAGGTGTTCTCTGCCCATCATTCCCACACCTATGATCCCGTACTTCACTGTGCTGCTTATAGCTACAGCTGCAGCCATGGTTGATAGTTGACTTGAGATTCTCACACACTCTTACACTTAATGTATGCGTTAGTTTTGCCTCAGATATAAAGTTAGGTGATTGTTGCATTCTATTTTCTAGTGGCTGGTTTGGCCGTTATTTAACAATGGAGTCTCTTCCTTTTTTTCACGAGTAAAAAGAACCAATGGACGACGGCGTCGGGAACCAACTTGGCTGCGCGCATCAACAGCGCCTTCTCGACGATCTTTAGGCTCAAATCTTCGTTCGCCGCTTTGTCATCGTCGCCGTCGCTGCTCAGTACCAAGAAGGAATTCGACGGCTTGGCAGAGCCGCTGGGTTCTGCTTCGTCTAACATGTTGGCAAGAGGCTGGGTTGAAGGTGGGAGATGGTCTAGCATGGTGGTGGTCCTTAATCTCTCCTTTCATAGTGCCTTATGACTCTTGTGAAATCAGCGAATTCATTGGCTATAAAAATAGCTTCTTTGATTTTCACATATGGCTGCAAAATCAAGAAAAAACTTAATTAACAAAGTAATTCACTTGATCTTATAAATAAAAGTGGTTTTAATGAATAATGGGAATGGGTCTACGTACATTTAGTTGCATAGAGCAAAATTTAACTTCAATTACAGATTTTAATTGAATAATTGGAAGGATAATTATGAACTGGTTGCCACATAGATGTAGACATATGACATAAAATTAGGGTTTTAATTTGGAATTGCAATTTGAGTTTCTCTTTGTTTCACCTATTATTATATATATAGATATAGATTAAATACTGTATAACATGGTCAATTATTGTAAAAAAGAAGAAGCTGTGTCTCTGTATTGATTTCAAGAGTCGATACAACATCATGATGATGCTCTAAAGGTTTGCCAATTTATGGATGCTAATAGGCAATGTAATTTCTTACTCTTTCATTTGTCCTTTCTGGCTGGCTCACACAGATTATTAAAGTCATTCTCATACCAATCTTTTTTTTTTTTATAAGGAGGATTCTATTGCAAGGTCATTTTCTAAAAATGGTTACTTTTCTTTGAAATGAGCCTATCTTGTTTCTAAGGGATTAAATCCATTCAATCTAGATCCTTGGCATCATTCTTGGATATGGAAAGCTCCAATGATGCCAAATGTTCAACTATTTTCCTGAGCTATGTAATCATAGAAGTTTTAGGTTTTAGAGGAACTAATCTTTCTACTACTTGCTTAGGGAAATTAGGGACTAGGAACCTTATTATGGAAATGGATGTCCAAGGGGCTTGTTCTAATCCTCAATAATGAACATATTTCTTATTCATTGATCCAAAACATTAAACTTGGTTGTAAGAGTTCCTCAATAATGAACATATTTCTTATTCATGGATCCAAAACATTAAACTTGGCTGTAAGAGTTCCATCTAAACTTTTCAAAGCTGTGAAGTTAAGCTCAATTTATTGTTGAGAAACCAACAAGTGCGCTGATACTTTAGCTAAAAAAGGTTGTTCTCAAAGTCTAGACACCTCCTAATGTATTAATTTTACTAGAATTTGATAAATTTTGAGTATTTCTCTAGAGTTGATTGTAAAAACTTCAATTTTTTATATTTATATACCCATCCACAGGGCTAGCCCAAGGCCTAGGCCTAAGGCCCCTGCTACAAAAAATATTTACCTTTTACAAAAAGGCCTCCATTCCATTGTAAAAGGCTTAAAATTTTATAAAAGATATGAATTTTTTCAAAAGGTTGTGCACTTTTAATTATTAGTGATGTTATGGATATCATAAATTTTACTATAGATTTATAAATTGACATGTTACCAATTACAAAAAAGTATTTTAAATATTCATCAATTACATTATTGAAGCTCATCAACCACTGTTATTGTTATATTATATTGTGAACATTTTATAGTACCTTTAGTATTTTCCTTTTTTATTTCTAACAAGGCTTTAAAAAGAAATTTACAAATGTGTTAGATCATCAATAATGATTAATCTCCCTTAATAGTTTGAAACTTTTATATTTGTAAACTAATCTACTACAAAGCCACACATCAATTAATATCATAGATTATACATTAGGTTATAAATGTAATTAATTATGTATCGTCATATATCTAAGATAAATTAATTTTCTTTTTAAAATTTTATTTTTCTTTTGTTAAATTTTTTCAACTATGATATTCAATTAGTGGATTCCAGTTAGCTCAACTGGTAAAATCTCTGATGATTGTATAATAGATCTAGAGTTCAATCCCTGCCTACACTAAAAATTGATTGGTGTTTTGGTTCGATGATAAAAGGGCTATCATCAGGAACGAACGCCATAAGTTGAAACTCTCTCTAAAAAAAACTATAATATTCAATTTTTTATATAAAATTAACATTAGTTTTAATTAGTACTATTCATTAAATTAAGTATTTAATACATCAAACTAACCTTAATTTAATTAACACTAAATAATTTATTTAATTAATATATACATATAAAAAGCCCAACATAAACCTCTCACCTCAGTCCCAAATTAAGTTGGGCAGGCCCTCCATCCAAAAAAGAAAAGTGGATGACCTGCAAAACTTCATAGAAAGTTGAAGTAGTGTGTTGTGCGCGTGTTAAGTGGAAGCAGTGGTAGCCTTTTTTTCCTTTTTGGGAGAATCGAAAGTAGTGGAAGCTAGTTAAAGGAGAGACCGTTTGATATTGATAGTAGATGATATTTTGGGAATGAGTTCAGATCCAGACAACCTAAGAGTCAATCCCAACGAATGTTTATGGCAAGATTACTGCAACGGGTCATATTAACGGAATTATCAATAAGGTTCGATTAATGTGTATGTTTAAGATGTACATTAAGTTTTTTTATGAAAAATTAAAAAGTTGTAAAAAAATCAACTATTTTTTCATTTTTTCATATAAAATTTTCTAAAATGACTTATTAATATATGCCTTAGTAAAAACCCTTGTTATTCAGTCCAAAAAAAAAAAAAAAAAACCTTGTTATTAAACTATGTTGGAAAAGATTCGATACTACTTTTATGAAAAAAAATAAAAAATTGCCTATAATATTAGTTAAATTATAATTTTTCATAAAATATTATTAAAAATAATTCCTAATCTTATCAATAAGGTTTGATTAATGTGTATGTTTAAGATATACATTAAGTTTTTTAAAGAAAAATTAAAAAGTTGTAAAAAAATCAACTATTTTTTCATATAAAATTTTCTAAAATAACTTATTAATATATGCCTTAGTAAAAACCCTTGTTATTCAGTCCAAAAAAAAAAAAAAAAAAAACCTTGTTATTAAACTATGTTGGAAAAGATTCGATACTACTTTTATGAAAAAAATAAAAAATTGTCTATAATATTAGTTAAATTATAATTTTTCATAAAATATTATTAAAAATAATCCCTAATCTAATACTTTTACGACGTCAGTTATCATTTTCCTTTCAAAAAGTCTATGGAAACTAGGGAAATACCTGTTCTATTCTTTGAACGTGGCCTATTAATTCTCTTTCTCAAAAAGAAAAAAAAAAGGTTTTGGGAAAGTGGGAAAGACTTCTCTTCTACAATTTCATTATTGAAAGGGTTAAGTGATTGGGACTTTGAGATCATCAAATGGGAAGTTGCTAACTTGGATGGGAATCTTTGATGTCTAGGTTTTTTTTTTTTTTTTTTTTTGCTGAATATGATGTCTAGGTTCTTAAACTGGCTTTAATGACTCATCTACATCAAATGTATATAAAGAAAAGAAATGAAGAAGAAGCTATTTTCGAGATTATTTTATGTGGCTGGTCTTAGGTTTCGAGTTGCCTCTTGTATAAAGCTGATATGTTTTGAGCGTAACAAAAGGCCTAGTAATAAATGAGGTGTTACTTTAGCAAAAGGCCTACAAATTGGTTTGTTATTTATTTATTTTTTTTGAGAAAAAGTTGGTTATTTATTTTTAATTAGATGTACCATGTTATTTTCTTTTTTGGTAAGTATGTACTACGTTATTCTTGATCCTTGAATAATATAGTCTCTTCATTATTAAAAAAAAAAAAAGGAGAGGGGATTTGGTGGTTTTAGTTAGGATAAAATTAAGAGTCCCAATTCGTGTTTGCGTGTCTAATTTGTGTTGTGTTAACCCATGAGTATTTGATTATATAGATCAATACTAATCCCACATGTTTATTAAACAGTCCAAGATTTCTTAACTCTAACACAACTTGTTTATTAAACAGGTCAGTTGTATCGATCTGTTTATTAACTTTTATCAAAGTGAAAAGCAAAAACAAATTTTAATATTAACCCAATTGATCTAAAACAAATAAATTTTTTTTAATATAAAATTCAAAACTAACAAGTAATTGCATCACAAATAATCATTCAAAATTAAAATATATCTTAATATCACAAATAACCAATCACAATATGTCAAACAAAATAAATCACAACAACAAATAAGTTTATATATTTAGGGTTTTTTAGAATTTTGACTGTTATATTAGTAAAATGATATTTAATTAAACGGGTGTTGATGCCCATTTTTTGCAAATCCATATCCAAAAGCCCATGAAGAATAAAGCCCAATGAAAAAGCAAGGCCCAAAGGCCCACCAAGAAGATCAAAGAGCAAGAGAGGTCCAAAGAAAGAAATGCAAGGGAAAGCAATCTATAGCAAAACGCAAATTTGCCGTAGAATACAGATCTGCCGCATAATACAGTTTCCTGGCAGAATGGCTTCGGCAGACAAAGACAAATTGGGCCCAAGACTCTTTTGATCTAGTCAACATTATCTGGCCCACAAAGGCCTAAATTCTTTTGTGTAAAAGGATAGGCGTGGGAACTGATATGAAGAAGCACGTTGAAAAGAAACAAGGAATGGCAGGAAGTGTCAGCAGCAGGAATCACGTGAAGGAAAGAAAAACCAAACTAAAGGAAAATGACAAATGTAGCAGGAAACGCGTAAAGAAATAATACAGCCACGCAGCAGAACAAAACAAAGCTAATCTGCTACGGCAGAAACGGCGTGGGAGACAAACACAGAAGGGCCACGGTACTACTAACCTGTACCCAGCCAATACAAAGGAGGTGGGCCCACGGTCAAGGGGATTCAGAGGGTTTGGTTTGGTTTGGTGGTGGGGGGAAAATGGGGTCTATATTTGGTTTCCTGCCGTGACTTCTTTTGGGAATATATCTTACTGGGATGGTATCTTACTCAAAAGAAGTAATAAATGGTTGAGACCATCTGATGCATGCCATAAAGCTAGGTAGTGAGGTAGAGGTATACAGCAGGAACAAACAAAAGGGAATTTTGTCGTGAAATGAGTAGTGGTGTAGCAGACATGAACTGAACAATGACAGTGGTCTAGGCAACCAATGGGCGAGTGGGTAATCTTGAAAGGATACCCACAACAAACTAAAAAACAGTTGGTGAAGCCCTAGGGGTAAAAGGGAGAAATCCCATTGAATCAGTTTGCTATAAAAGGAAGGTAACCATGGCAGAAAAGGGGGACTGGGAGGAGGAGGAAAAAACAGGGGAAGAGAGAAAAACACTAAAAGAGGGAGACCCAATGGAGGGAAGCACTTAAGAAGGAAAACCCATGGTAAGAGAGTAGTAAGCACCCAGAGAGAGGTACCCAAGAAAAGGAAAGATTAAAAAAGGGGAACAACCCACGGTAGGAGAGTAATAAGAAACTAAGAGTAAAGAAAGAACGGAGAGAAAGAAAGAAAGTGGTAAAACAAAGAGAGAAAATACGGCAGGAATAAGGGCATGTATCAATAGACCATCTTTTCCCTCCCTCTTAGCAAACCCACTCTTTGATGTCCCCAAAAGTAATAGCTAGTAGCCATTTAGGCCTATTCTCCAAAATGCACAACTTTGATGGCAAAGCCTATGACAAGTTTGTTCAAATTGGGGTTTGGATTCTTTCTTTGTTTACTTATCCTATGGGAAGATTCAATACTTGATTTTGATTGCAAATATATTTGATTTCTCTCGTTATAAATTATATCTGCTGTATTTAGTTATTCTGCTGTAGCGCGTTTATTATCACGTATGCTGCATCAGTTATCCTGCTGTGGTATCTTTACTTTTTGTACTAGTTATTCTGCTGTAGCACCTTTTCATTATATGTACCGTGTTAGCTATTATACTAGTTAAACCTTTTCTGCGGAAGCTTTCTTCTTTATTTGTTATTACGTGTTTTACTTTTGACACAAACTAATCATTATCCTGCCATAAGTATATATATATATATACATATATTATTTCTCATGTTCTGCAAAATATATTTTATATATGTACATGTGAATACGTATAAGTATATATACTCATATATGTATGTATATATTTGAGAATATGCTAACCCATTTAAACTAACATTTGTTTAATGGGTATTTTCTTTGGGCTTTAGATTTGTTTATGTGCAAGATGTAGAAAAGTATTTCTGCAGTAAAAATGAAGAGTAGTCATTCACATTGCAAAAGGTTTTGTTGCATGGAAAAAGGCTTTAAAGCACAACAGACAGCTTTAAAACATAGCAGACAACTTTAATGCACAACAGGAAGCTTTATTGCACAGCAGAAAGTTTTGCTACATAGCAAAAAAGTCAGTCCTGCGGCAGAAACTGGAGAAAAGTTCCTTTTGCGGCAGAAATTGGAGAAAAGTTACTTTTGTGGTAGAAATAAAGGATAAGCACCACGTTCTACCCGCCGTAAGCGTGCTCCTGACAGACGAGACATAGTTTGCGCACAAGTCGGACCAAATTGAGTTGCAGTTGAACCGGTCTCAACTCCCTTACTCAGAATACTCGGGTCCAATACTGCAGGAGGCAGCCTAGCCCACTTTAACCACAAAAAGGCCCTCTACAACGGGTTAAACAAGTTTTATGGGTTGGACACGAACACGACACGTTTATTAAATGAGTTAAGAGTATTAACTCGAATATGACACGAATCCGTTAAGTCTCAATCTATAATCTATTAATTTCGTGTTATGTCGTGTTCTATTTGCGAGTTGTGTCAAATTTTCCACTCCATGATAAAATGCACTAAAGCCTCATAAACTTTTTTTTTTTTTTTTGGTTGCATTAAGATCATCTTAATTTTTTTCCTGCCAATTTAGTACTTTAGTTTTTTTTTTTTTTTTTTTGTTATATAAAATGATTTGGTGCTAACAAAACGTTAAAATTGAGAAAGAATAGATAAAATGTGTATATTTGTTTGCGGTATTAAAAAAAATTATGTATTAAATTTACGGGAAAATATTTAAGTATCCTAACTTTTTTTTTTTTTTTTTTTTTTTTTTGGGATAAGTTTAAAGTATCTTACTTGTTCAAGGAATCTTAATGCGTTTTAATTAATAAACCAACTTTACCTTACATACTCCTGTCCATTTAGTAGGTTGTCAATCAATTTTATCCTTAAAAATGGTTTAGATAATTGGGATTTACTCCCTTATGGAGTACATTAGTAAACTATTTAAGGAAATTTTTTAACGGAAAAATGAAAAAGTAATTAAATTGTTTTAACAGCTTTTTCAATTTCCCATAGGGGTGTCAATGTTCGACCCAACCCGCGAACACGACACGAACCCGACACGAGTTTTTTCGGGTTAGGGTTGGACCTTAATGGGTTTGGGTCATAAACGGGTCGACTCGAAAGCGACACGATAAGAAATGTGTCATAAGTGGGTCAACTCGCATAACTCACAATAGACACGTTTGACACGCCAATTTATTTATGTCGACCCGAAATAACCCACTTAACACAACCTGTTTAACTCATTTAACAAATAAATATTTATTTTATTTTAGATTTGTCAAATACCTTTTATATCCAACATATATTTTAAATTTAAAAATAAAAGTGAGTAATTACAAAAATTTACAAGGGATATAATTAGAAATTGAAACTTTACAGACCCTAGAACTACTAAGACTTTTTTTTTTTTTTTTTTTTGGCATAGAACTTGCACAAATAAAATTGGATGAGCTTGTGGAGATGTTATGAATTATGAATTTGGACATCAACAAAAAATCTATGGATGATAATCGTGATAATAGTCAGGATTAGTCTACTGTTTACTCAAATTCTTTTAATATTGATACTTAGCATTTGACGAGTTTTAAAGATATTATATTTTTTTTGAACTATGATATTTTATTTTTGTTAAACTTAGTTATTTTGAATTTGGGTTAAAGTGTATGCACTTCTTTTGGAGTGTAAAGAACTTATTTTCTAAATGAATGTTATATTTTTGTTGAACTATATTATTTTGAATGTGAGTTGAAGACTTGAAGTGTATGCACTGCTTTTTGGGATGTAAAAAAAATTATTTCTAGATGGATGCTATATTTAATATTATGCAGGTTGAAATGGGTTGTGTTACATTCGTGTCAACCCAACACGACTCGTTTATTAAGCATGTTAAATAGGTTGGGTCAGGTCAACCCGCCTTATTAACAGGTTGGGTTAGGGTTGAAGGATTATGACACGATTATTAAATGGGTCGGGTTAGGGTTGAGCCATTTAGTCGAATACCCCTACCTTGACACGACACGAACCCGACACACTAACCCGAATTGACACCCCTAATTTCCCATAAAAATTTTCTCAAAATGGATGGTTAATTTTTAGAAACTTTCTGATGATGCCGAAAATCGTCAGTAAGCTACGTAGTCCTCACGTACTCTAGAAAAAATCTACGCAACAAAGAAGGAGAAAACTTTACAAAGAGTACTGGTGTGGTACTAGCCAAATACCCTCCGAAGGTTAAGTTAGAGAATATTCACAATTCTAGAGTGTCAGAGCTAGGGTAAATTATGCGTACCTTGTTTTCTGAGGTCTTTGGGTTTTTATAATGGTGTAGAACCAACCTTTATTTCTTGAGTAAGAAGATGTTTTCTTATGGGGAAGATCCTTATAAATGTACGTATTTTGCGGGATTCTTTCCATATAGGGATTCCATTGACCAGGGTCAATCGTAGGGTGCAAGATATTTCCATTTAGGATTCCTTGGAATCCACTTAAGCCATGTGGGTGCTACGTGGCCTTGATATCCGTCCACCTTGTGTTTGTGTAGCTAGAATTAGGGGTGTGCAAAAGCTTACTGTCATCGAGGAAACCGACCGACACCGATCATTCCGAACCGCAGCTGCAACCGACCGACAGTACCAATGTTAGCAAGCGAAGGGCGAAGCGATTTCCGATGCCAGTGCAGTGCAAACGTCGGAGTAGAATGTCCAAAACCGAGGATGAGCCGAACTGAACCGATACAGAGATATAAATTTCAATTGAAGTAATATGGCGTTGTTTCACTAGATTTCTTAATTTTTTTTAAAACAACGTCTTTGTTTCACTTGTTATTTAAAAAAAAAAAGAAAAAAGAAAAAAAAAAGGAGCAAAACAGCGTTGTTTTATGCTAGGTTTTCTGAGTTTTGCTTGCTATAAATTCATTCTATTCTCTGGCCGCTGGCCTTCACTTTCTCTTGCTCTCACCTCTCAGCTTGGCTGGCCTTTGCCCTCTCAAGTCTCATCATTAGACGCCTCACCAATCAAGCAGTTGCCGCCAGCCACTTAAACCCAATTTGTAGCAAGCCATTTGTAATCCCCTCTCCTCTCTCACCTTGCGCCCTTAAGGCTTAAGTTCTTAAGAATCTCTTTCTCTATATGTCTGATTCCAAACTAAGCTAGCTTATAGTGTTACACTATTACTTCAAGTTCAAGTCCCACTCTCACATCCATCATGTATTCATGTCTAGTTGTCTGCCAATTAAAATTTAAATAACATTTATGGAATTTTTTTTTTTCGTGTTACATTGTTGGACTTCTTTCTTTAAATAACTAAAGTTTTAATAGCATCCATAGTTCTGGATAGTATAAAGTTTATAGTGTTATTTATTTATTTTTTTTTGTGTTACACTTGGACTTTTTCTTTAAATAACTAAAGTTTTAATAGCATCCATTGTTTTGCCTAGTATAAAGTTTATTGTGTTACACTGCTTGAAAGTCCAATTTTTTTATATTAAAAAAAAAAACAGTTTTTTTTTTAATGTTTCAAACCAACCAAACCGATTATACCGACTGCAAATAACCGCACTGTTAAAGGCCGAAAAACTGACACTATGTGGTATGTGATACGCCCGACCAAAATGGCAATCGTCCATACAATGCAAGATAGGGACGACCTTACTAAAATCGTCCAGAGAGAGAAGGTCGTCGCTCAAAGACCTGAACACTCGATGCCACTCTTTGCGGAACGGTTACGAAGACATTAATCAACCTTCAGACCGTTGGGAATGGCAGCTCATCATTAACACCCAGCAAGGACGTTACAAGGCTAGATTAAAGCCTCCATCAAGACTCCACCAACGGCTAGAAGGAATGACTTGCAAGCGCACATATATAAAGACTGAACCCCAAAAGGGGTGGGGTAAGAAAACACGCTAGCATAATACTCTCATTGCTCTCCTTTGTCAATCTTTCTGACTTTGGCATCAGAGACCTTTTTGCAGGCACAACGTCGGCGAATCACTCACTTTCGTTCGTCCACGGATTGCAGAGGATTGATTTGGTGAGGAACGGCTTCCATCTGGACGATCATAATCAACTGACGATCAATTCATCATCAGTATGCATCGATTCCAATTATGAGAAAACTAATCCCTATCGGTTCGGTAATAAATTTAAGAAAAAACCGAGCTGACTGAACCGCGCACACCCCTAGCTAGAATCCATCCACTATAGAGGATCATCGGTCATGTAAACTCTCCATCTAGTGGCTCAATTCGTCATCCTGTTCCTGTATTTTGATCACCCGTTATCTTAGTGTCGTCGCCTATAGTAGGCTTGTTTGAACGAGTTTATCTACCTCTACTTTTATCCTCTTCGCATTCCCTAAGGTCACACGATAACCTGACCTAGATAATTTTCAGAAACTTCCATGCCTCGATATGTAAAAATTGATACCTCTGTCAACTTCTGTTCACATGGTCTTGTCCCACTATTTAATTTTCTTGAACTAAACCCACCAAGGACATCAGTCATAATGATCTCTACAAGCTCATTAAACACGGTTACTTTAGCTTTTTGGATAAGGATCTAGTGCACGCTTTCATAATTTTGTCCTCAGCTTTGCCCAGCACTATATATATATCTCAAAGTTACCAGTTCTCAATGCCTAGCTAGACTAAAATCCAAAGCCAAAGAAGTTTCAAGTTTCAACTTCACGTGCAAAACAACCGAAGGGAGAGAAAGAAAGAAAGCGAGAATGGTACCTATCACTACACTCTTCTTCTATCTCATCTGCTCACTTCGATTCTTCTCAAACCCTTCTCGACCCTTAACATTTATCTCTGGCTTTGCTGCTGACAATCCACTGGCTTTTTTGCCATTGGCACTACTAAAAACGCCAGTTTAAGCTGCGTTTTTGAGCTGCGTTTCTGCAAAACGCAGCTCCAGGATAGTAATTTGAACTGCGTTTTACAAAAACGCGGCTCCACCCTTGGTCTATAGTCGCGTTTTCTAAACGCGGCTATAGACCAAGGGTGGAGCCGCGTTTTGTTCGGTCTAAAACGCGGCTCTGCGGGGAATTTTTTTTTTTTTTTTTAATTTTTTCCTGAGCTGCGTTTAAAAAACGCAGCTCCATCTGATATGGAGCTGCGTTTTATTGAACGCAGCTCAAAAACGTTTGGAGTTGCGTTTAATAAACGCAGCTCGATCTGATATGGAGCTGCGTTTTTTTAAACGCAGCTCCAAATGTATTTGAGCTGCGTTCAATAAAACGCAGCACCACATGTGGTACTAATTAAATTTCAACACTATTGAAATTTCCCAATCCCTAATCTCAGCTCTCACTATCTCAGCTCAACCTCCCAATCCATTCTCGCCGCCGTGCTCTCAACCCACTACCCACAAACCTCACGCCTCCTCCCTCATCAAAACCCGAAAAATTTGCTGACTGAAGAGACCCAAGCTCTTCACATGGCCATGAAACCTAAAACCCACAACGGAAATGGCAACTCCAGCGACAACAACAGCGGCGGAGGAAGACATAGTGATTAGTATGGTGGCTGCTTGATGTTAACCTCAGCTGTCATATTTCTCTCTTTCTTGCTGCGCCTCTCTTTGTTGAGTTATCTTCGATGTCGGCGGCTACCTCATCGTTCGCCTCAGCGGCAGCTATATCAGCCCCTTCATCGCCGATTGACTTATTTGGTCGTTAAAAACTCAAAAAACAAACAACCAAAAGGGCAAAGGTTAGTTCAGAGAGAAGAAGAAGAAGAGCACAACTGGCGTCAACCACAGCTTTTCCGTTTTGGAGAGCCACACAAGACCGAAGCACTCACTCGCCTCCAAGTGGGCCGATGGAAAGCCCAGTAAGATTTAATCTAATCTTTATAGTTTATATTCACAAGACCGAATATGGTTTTTCCTAAATGACATCTTATAAGTGGGTGCTTTTTTTTTTGTTTTCTTTAATGTGTTTTGATGTTCACAACCGATGCAGGTAATTCATAGCCTGTAGACTGTAAGAATATTGTAATAAACTTTGCTGCTAACAAGTTTTTACTGTTGCTGGTAACAAGTTTTCACTGATTTTATATTCTACTGATGTCTGTAGTTCATAGAAGATTCTTTATCAAAAAGTTATTTTTATGTATTTTAATTTTTGTTGGGAAGGGATATTTGATGTTCATTGAAGACTCCATTTTTATTGTTGCTTGCTGTCAATAGAGCTAGCATATATGAAAGGAAGCTGTATAGAATCTGATATTATTTGAGGTGTTTAATTAGTCTGTCCATCTCTTGGGAATTGAGGTCAAAAAATTTGTTGTGAAACAAACTCACCTTTGTACTTGCTGTCCTATACATCTGTTTTTGCTGAATAATTCTGAAGTTCTTCCACCAAAAAGAAAGGTACATCAAGCTGAGGGCCTGAGCCCATCTCTGTCTTAATGAATGTTCTAGTTAATTTGGGGTGAAAAAATCTGGGTTTAGAATCTGGCTTCAATAATTTATGAATGATGTGGGTAGGTTTTGGTTGTGTGTGAATTAAAGTTGGGTAGGAAAAATTAAGGTTGTTATTGATGGGGGTATATACATAGGAGATTAATGTTGAACTTCATCTATTTTAGGTTCAGCAATCAGCGTGGTGTGAAGTTTTTTTTAGGTTGGGTCATACAATTGGCAGTGGATCTTGCTCAATCTTGAATGGTAGGGTGAGTCAATAATTTGAGGGTGGGTAGTAGCTTATTAATGATAAGGCCAGGGTTTACAATTCTGTTTGGGATGCTGGTTGGTTAATTCATGAAAATGGCGTATTGGGTCTTGCTTAGTCTTAGGGTAGATGTCTTAATAATGGTGGAGCTTTGCTCAAAGTGTGTAAACATAACACTGGGTGTGAACTATATGACAAGAGATTGAGGGCTTGGTGAAGTAGCAGGGGCCAATAGAAAGAAGAGTAAGAACTTTATATACAAATGATATTTGAAGGGAGACCTGCTAGTTAAAGTCCTATTCACATGATTTATTTATTAAAGGATGATATTATATTACGTTCTCCTGTTTTGTTTCACTATAATGTTCAAGAGTGACTCAATAACTTTGTAGCGTCTGTAATCAATGTTAAGCTGAAGTTGGATTTGTGGAAGGTCCTGTATTGAGGACAGAAATCATCTCTTTTTTCTGTGCTCTTTTACTTAATTAAAGGAAATGGACAATCTCTGACCCCAAATTCAACTGGCTGGATTTAGTTGATTGGAGTGTAATTCACCTAAAAGGGAAGAGCTTAAGAGCTGTACTTTGTAAATTAGCTTAAGAAACTATATACTGAAGACCAGTTTATTATTAGTCATAATGAAAGATGTTAAGGATTTTCAATATTTAAATTTTGAATCGTGTGCTGTGTTGTACTGTAAATGGAGGATGAATGTTTCCCTAGTTTGTAAGGGTGTTTGATCTTGTTTGATAGTGTGTTGCAAGGTGGGGATTTAGAGTTGTGTTTTGTAAATTAGATGGATAGTCTGACTTTAGGTTAAGGATGGGTTTTGTTTAGCTACATTTAGCATTTGGTGTTTTAGGCTTTGATGTACTACAACTCTACATTTTTGCAGGTGTTGTACTTTGTTTAGTGCAATTAGCTGTTAAGTGTTGTATCGGTGTTTGTATCCTATTCTTTGTTATTGAGATGACTGATTCTTTCCAAAAAAAAAAAAGTTTAGCTGAAGGAATTATTATCTAGATATTCACATCACATTCCTTATACTCAATAAGTGGGAAGAGTAAATTGAAGGTTAATTCTTTTTTTTGATAAGTAAGAAAGAAGTATATTCAATAGGCTACCTCAAGAAAACAGAGGCAGAACAGAAAATACAAAGAAAGAAACAAACAGAAGAGAGAAAAGAGAACAAGAAAAACAAACGGAAAACAACAAAGAACTAATTACAAAGGAAAGAACAAAGGAACAAAGGGAGAGAATCACAAGAGGTGAGTCCCCAAGCCCTAGACCAATCAAAGAGAGAACCACTAAAATAAGCGAAAGAAAAGCATTTATAAGTTACTGTTCTCCAGCACAACCTGTATTGTTGGATGGGAAAAGCTTGGTAGGACTATCATTTTATTTTCTATATTTTCATTCAAAAAAAGAGTATCATTTTATTTTAATTTGAACTATCTTCTTTCCCATATATTAAATATTAGAACTCGATCTAATGTCTTGTACATTCTCATCTTCTCTGTAGGTTGTTATTGTTTTAGTTTATAATCCCTTAGGATTTGAGGTAGTAGTACATATTAAAAGACAAAAGAGGCTTTTAAAAATTGTTTGTATGCATGTGTGTGTATATATATATATATATATATGATGCATCGAACCTTGCAATTATAATTTTGATACAATGACTACTTACCAACCCATGGAAATCAGAAACATATTACTATCACATCTTGAAGTAGATTTTGGGTGCAGATTCACACTATCTTCTAGGAAGATTTTATGTTAAATAAGTAGTGAAAAGAAAATTGTACTTGAGTCAAGCCTGTGTACTGGGGTATGACCTTGAATATATTGTATGTGATATTTTAGAGCTTGGAACAATGAGGATTTGGCATTCATATTTGCTAGACTATTGTGACTTCGTTCTTGTACATTTATAGCTCCTTAATCAAGGGCTATGATTGTCCTCTTATTCATTTTGAGGAAGTGTAAAATTAAGAATTCTGTTAGCATTCAACATTTGATATGTTTGGAGAGCTAATTTATCTTAATTTTTGCAGCCCATTATACATATCCAAAACAAGGATTTAATAATGATGATGCCTGCCATTTTTTATTTTGTTTTATAAGACTTTGAAATTGGTAGCTTAATATTTACAAAATATTGGAACTTACGATAACCTTGAACGCTTATGAGACTTTGTTGAGTTAGTCTTTGCAGGTGCACTGGTTAATTATGATGCGTACTTAGGCTGTATACATATCATGTGCATCTTTTCGATATATGCTTATCTATCATAGAAGTTTAAAAATGCTACTTTCATAATTTGAAATTTTGTGTTTAATATTGACAGTGTGGACTATATTGTTCTAACGAGTGTAGATCGTAATGATCTACCTGACGGTGGAAGTGGGCATTTTGCTCAAACAGTCAAAACTATGAAGGTGATGATCTCAATGTGCTCTCCAATTATTGGTTTTGTCATCTTTCTGCTTAAGTTTGCTGTATGGTTATTCATTATCTGTTACTCATTTGTAGATAGAATTTATTATAAAAGCATACTTCACTATTATTATTAGCCATGAATAGATGTAGTAGGAGTTAGATATAACATGGGATCAAGATTTGTCAAAATTTTGTCCTCAATTGGTATCAACTTTCAAGTGGATGTCCAAGTATTGACTCCAGATAATGCGTTCTTCAAGTAATCCACCTCTTGCTATGTTTGGATTCTTTCTGTCCTGATCTTTTAGGTTTATAGCTGCAAACATTAAATTTTAAAAGAATGCTTTTTGATATTCTGCAAAGAAATGCAAATATCAACCAACACATGATGCTCAGATTCAGTAGTTCATTTAGAAGACAATACCTAATTAGAGGTGAGATAAGTTTATATCTCAGTTTCTAGTTTTGGTAGTAAACAAGCTCAGATTTTGTGTACAGGGGAGGGGACTCTGGAGCTTTTGGTTGTAAGTTTTTGGCCTCCTCTCTTTTGCAAAAGAATTCATACATATATATAAGAGTTTGGATGAAAATCAGTTAGTTACAACATTGTAACTGCATGGCAGCTTATGCGAATTGTGAACCACAAAAGCACAAGTAGAATGCTAGAATATGATAATTATAATAATTTGGATGTGCATTGTCAGGCAGACCTAGTCTGTTGATTCCAGAATTTATAGTTAACCCACATATAGCTTTTTTTTTCATAGATTGTCTTTACCTATTCAGAGTATACGATTGCTGATTCTATTTTTAACTCTTGCATTTTTTTTCTTTCCCCTTTTTAAATGCAGGTATGCACAAAGCTTGTCAGTTTTAAGACATGCAAAAATCAACAAGGAGGGCATGATAACAAAATCTTCTATAATGTTGGGCCTTGGAGAATCTGATGATGAGTTGAAAGAAGCTATGGCTGATTTAAGGGCTATTGATGTTGATATTTTGACTCTTGGACAGTATTTACAGGTTAGTTGATATACAATAGTTCATTCTTTCTTGCTTGGGAGATTAATGCATTAGTCATGACACTGAAATTTGAAACTTAGGGTCCATAAAAATGGGAATCTTAATAACTTGACTCCTGCCCAAGTTTGGGCCTGTAATATTTTCAGAGCGTAATCTTATTTAATGCTTAAAGATGGCTGTGATCTAATTAACAAAAAAAAAAAAAAAAAAAAAAAAGATGGCTGTGATCTGGCACTACTTAGCTTTTGGTAATTCTGATGTTTCAGAAATTGTTCAAGTAGGAATTGTCTATAGGTTGCCTGAGGTTATATTAAACCTAGTGGCTAGTAGCTCTATTTTTCTCATTCTTGATAGGCTTATTAACTTTAAAGTGGTTACAATTCTTGCAGCCAACTCCACTACACCTGACTGTCAAAGAATATGTCACCCCTGAAAAGTTTGCTTTCTGGAAGGAATACGAGGAGTCCATTGGATTTCGTTATGTAGCCAGTGGGACCACTGGTAAGTTAGCTGTTGCAGTTTGAACTATATGATGATAAAGTCCTTCTCTTTTATTCTCATATAAATGTTTTTTAAAAAAAAAAAAAAAATACAAATCAGCCAACAAAATGGACTGGCAGGATTACTTTCCCTTTCCAAATGTATCTTGGTTTAAATAATTATCTGACTAGTACATATGAGCATGGACTAGATGCGTTAGGGAAAGAATAAAATATAAAAAGAAAATTCTCTCCGATGAGTCCAAACTAATTTCTTAGGAATGACAAGAGTTACTAATTTGCCCAAGCTTTTCAGACTTTGGATTTTAAAAAATAGATCCTCACCAGAGTTTCCTACTTGTAATCATTTTACAGGTCCGATCCTCATATAGAGCTGGTGAGCTTTTAGAGATAAGGCTACCAGCACTGCTGGCACATCCTATTGATTTTTGGCTATTGTGGACTTTCCAGTGGATGGCTCATGGCTGACAAGTTGACCACAAATTGGTAAATGAGAGCAGTATGTATTGGGGCAAATGACTGTAATGGTTGTCCTAATTTATTATAAAGTATAAATTTTCTGGATCTAGTAAAAAATATCTTCATTTCTTTGAGGATTTTATGTTTTATTTTATTTTCATTGTTTTGTTTTGCTGGTAATTGGTTGGGAATTGTTGAGTGTAGGCAATTTGTTTTGTTGGTTCCAATTGGTTGCATCTAAGTATTGGCAGGAATTACAGGTCTTGTTTTAAGTAGGATTGTGTTTAGGAAGAAGAAAATAGGAAAAAGTAAGGACCTATAGCCGCGTTTCTGAAAACGCGGCTACAAGAAAACCCAATGTGGTATCTAGAGCTGCGTTTTCAAAAACACAGCCCAAAACGGTTTATAGCTGCGTTTTAGACACCTTGTAGCCGCGTTTTTACACACCCACAGATGCGGTACCTATAACTGCTTTTTTTAGAAAACGCGGCTATAGACGCTGTTTGGGCTGCGTTTCAAACGCAGTTCTAAGTTGCACCAATAGCCGCGTTTTCATAGAAAACGCAGCTATAGGTCCCGCATCTGGGTTGTGTAAAAACGCGGCTCTAGGGTGTCTAAAACGCAGCTATAGACCCCATTTTGGGCTGCGTTTTAAAAACGCAGCTCTAGGTCCCCGCAAGGGGCTATAGCCTCGCTGCATAGGCTGTGTTTTGCAAACGCAGCTAAAAAACGCAGCCATAGCCTATAGCTGCGTTTTTTGTAGGCTATAGCTGCGTTTGCAAATGCGGCTATAGCCCTGTTTTTTTGTAGTGTGGGTCTTGGTTTTGTCACCCCAGATATCGCTACCTTTTTGTAAAATTTTACTCTGCTTGAGCTTGCTTAATGTTAGAGTACGTGATTAATTTGTGTAAAATAAGGTCGTTCATATACTTGAAGCAAGTTTTTACAAGGCTCTTGGTGTGCGCGTCACTATGGCAAAGACATGGAGACTGGCTTTACTGATCATACTACCTTCGGATGCACGAGTCCTGGCCTCTCCACATGTCATTTTACTTGTACTTATTTTATTATTTGCTCCGAAGTTGTAAAATACTCCTATATATTAGTGTATGTATATGTGGGAGTGTTTGAAGATAGTTTGATTCAGCTATCTCTGTATAATATCTTTTAAAAAAACGAAGAACTTCTATATGATTAGAATACTACCTTTTTTTTGTCTCTTTTTTTATGTCTACTTTAAAAAAAAAATTTTATTTTATTAAAGTTTAACTGAAATTAATTTCAAACAAAATTCAAAATAATAATGATATATAAATTAAATTTAACAACTTACCTTAAGAAGTGCTAATCAATTAAGCTACTAAGTTCTGAAAGTTCCGTGGATTGTTAATATGGTGGGTCAAGACATGAATTTTTGGGTTTATGTCATGCTTCAGATCAATGAGTCCTCCATTTGAATCCCTTGTGAATCTTGTTACAGAACCTGGGAGAGGGAATAATTATTACAGTTGGTAAAACTTTTAATGTCACAATAGCATTTAGCACGAGCATGGATGATGGACCACGGAATTTAGATTCCTTTTGACCCAAACAATAACAATTTGAAAAGAAATTCCTTAATTAAGTTCTAAAATGTTCTGCAGAATGTTTTCAATAGACCAGTGAACCACCGTTTCAGGTCATTGATGGCTTCAAAGCAAAGTTGAGAGTCTCATTCTATGATAATGTCTCTGAATTCTTCTAAAATGTCTAGCTGCAAAGCCCATAGAATAGCTTCTGCTTCTGCTTCTGCCTCAAAGGATCACAGGAGAATAGGAGATATTATTGTTACCTTCATCCCAAGCTTTTAATCAGTTTCCCCTTTATCATTCTTGGCCACAATAGGCAAGGTAGAGAAAGAGTTCATGACAAAAACACCTACATTGAGTTTAATCATACCTGAAGTAGGGCGATGCCAATACAACTATACAAGTGATTCTTTTTGCTTTGAGTTGTTTTTATGTCTATATCTACAGAACTAAGGTTTTGATTGGTTCTCCATTCTACATTTCTGATAATTTGCACGGAGGTTTACTACCTTGGAGCAGTCATGAGCCATTTAGTTCCTCAAATACCAGATTGCCTCACATCTGTCTATGTTTGCATTGCTATATATGGAGAGGAAGACAACTCTTAGACCACCCTTGCATCCAAACCAAATGGCCTAGCTAAGGGGAACTCAAGAAAGAGATCAATGCATGACTCATTAGTTTCACTGCATATATAGGGCAATTGGAATAAGTTTGCTCCATTCTCCTAGCCAAAATTACCCCTGCTTGGCAAGCAGTCATTTCCAGCCTCTTAAAGATTAAGAGCAACGCTTAATACACAAAAAATTCATAATACATATTATAATAGTTGAGTTGACAAGTTTTTATTAGTTCTTATCTAAATCTATCATTGATAATTTGCCACGTTAGTTAGGTGTGAAATTTATTATTAACTTTTTTTTTTTTTTTTTGCGTGTTTATGGACTTTCTCTAATATTAAACTTAGAGAGACCCCCTCAATTTAAGAAAAGGTTGATCAATGAATAATGATGCAAGACAAGAGAAATGGGATAATATAGAAGTAGTTACAAAATGACATACCCTTGAGATTAAGGAAACGACATGTCATCGAATTGTAGTTATTGAGGCAAGTTTCAGTTAATAAATCAACAATTTCCGCCGTATTAAATTTATCTAAGTAACGGGCTGTTACTGTTACCATTACCATTACCATATCTCTCTAGCACGACGCCCATAAGTTAGAGCTTATCTTCCCAACTTTCCGATCCAATGCAAATCCTAATTCCTCTGTGAATTCAATTCATCAATTGAGCTTCCAATTTTGCTAAGCAGAGAGAGTGAGAGAAGAGAAAAATGATTCATCTTTTGGCGGCTAGGTGGATCAATGACAAGTACAAGCATAGTCATGAATACCCAATAAAGCTTCAATGGAAAATCAAAAAAATGAAACTAGACGCGTAGTTTCAGGAATATATGGCGAAGAGGAAGAAGCCAGTAGTTTTCAGAACCGGATCGGACCGGGAGGTCGGACCGTGAAAACTGGGAACCGGGATGAAAACCGGTTTTTTAAGCATAAAGAACCGGATTTTTTGTTAATTCTGTGAACCGCTAAAACCGGGGTTAGACCGTACGAACCGGTGAGAACCGTGCGGTCCAACCCCTTAGCAATTTTTTTTTTTTTAAACAATTTTATTCTACTTAATTAAATTATCCATCTCTTATAAAGAATAAAAAAATTATAATTAAAATCCTTCAAAGATATTCAACTTTACTTCAAAAATTAATCATAAATTTTAATGTTTTCATGGTTATTATTTTATTTTATTAACTTTCTTATTTAATTATTAAATATATGCTTGAAAATCATTAAATTTCCCTCACATATATAGATATATTGTCAATTTTGCTAGTTTTATAAATTTAATATTTATATTTAGGCTTTAATTAATTATTTAATTAATTATGACGTCATTACAGTTTGACCCAGGTTCGACCTCAAAAACCTTGAACCTTTCCCTTTAATGGTTTAATGAACGGTCTGGGTCTGAAAACCTTAACGTGCTGTTGCCTATGGAGGAGGAGAAGAAGAAGAAGATGTGGGTGTGGCATTGACACCCAAACCCAAGTCAGAGTTTTGTCATTGATTACACTGCTACCTTAGAAACCCCCCATTGAATTAGGTTTTATGAGATGATAGGGCACACTCTAGGCCTTGGTCACTTGGCCATTTCTTAGGAGTTCGGACATTCATCAAAAAAAGAAAAAGAGAAAAAAAAAAAAAAAGAGTGAATGTATTGCAAAATTTAAATTGATAAAATTTTGCTTAAGGGATTATATTACGAGAAAATTGAGTAAGGTTAGTTATATTATCATTAATTGAAAATGAGATGTCCGTAAAATTTAAATATAAAAACTTAATGTGTAACTTTGAGTTTTTAAAAGCATGAATATATAACATGTTTTAAATAAAAAATTATAATATTCAAGTTAAATAAATATTATTTAATTAATATCTAAATATAAAAAATGATCACTTAAATCTATTGCTGCCCTGTGAGGTGAGAATTGAAAATTGAGAAGTGGGAAGTGCGCCAATTATAAAAAATATGAGTATGAATGTATGATGCAGAAGGTACAGGCTGAAAATTAACGGCCCCCCTGAGTTAAGGCCCAAAGTGTCAAGAGAGTCTGTCCAATTCAGCCCAAGGTGTTTCGGGTTTGCACACAACTCCACAAAACCAAGGCCCCACGAGCAAATAGATCCATATTACAGTTGACCCACAACGAGGCCCTAAGTCTTTTACTAAACAAAACGTTGATATCTGGAACATATCTAACACCGGTGCAAAACAACCCAACAAAACTATTGAGCCCATGGGCTTCTCCTGGGTACAAATTAATGAAGCATCTATGATCTGTCCCCCTCATACTAGTATTCAAATGGAAAATTATCTATTTAAGAAATTTAATTTAAAAAATAAAATTATAAAAAAATTCATAAATTGGACTCATTCATTTTTTTGATGTTATTTACAGAAGTATGAAACAATACCATTTTTTTTAATTAAAGAAACAATGCCATTTTTAAGTAATGCTAAGAACACAATATTTCTCACAATTGTTGATATGATTTGATTAAAATAAAATCACTTTCACTTAAATCTACCACAATTATTCATTATACACTAATTAAATACTGTATAACATGGTCAATTATTGTAAAAAAGAAGAAGCTGTGTCTCTGTATTGATTTCAAGAGTCGATACAACATCATGATGATGCTCTAAAGGTTTGCCAATTTATGGTTGCTAATAGGCAATGTAATTTCTTACTCTTTCATTTGTCCTTTCTGGCTGGCTCACACAGATTATTAAAGTCATTCTCATACCAATCTTTTTTTTTTATAAGGAGGATTCTATATTGCAAGGTCATTTTCTAAAAATGGTTACTTTTCTTTGAAACGAGCCTATCTTGTTTCTAAGGGATTAAATCCATTGAACCTAGATCCTTGGCATCATTCTTGGATATGGAAAGCTCCCATGATGCCAAATGTTCAACTATTTTCCTGAGCTATGTAATCATAGAAGTTTCAGGTTTTAGAGGAACTAATCTTTCTACTACTTTGCTTAGGGAAAATTAGGGACTAGGAACCTTGTTATGGAAATGGATGTCCAAGGGGCTTGTTCTAATCCTCAATAATGAACATATTTCTTATTCATTGATCCAAAACATTAAACTTGGCTGTAAGAGTTCTATCTAAACTTTTCAAAGCTGTGAAGTTAAGCTCAATTTATTGTTGAGAAACCAACAAGTACTTTAGCTAAAAAAGGTTGTTCTCAAAGTCTAGACACCTACTAATGTATTAATTTTACTAGAATTTGATAAATTTAGAGTATTTCTCTAGAGTTTTTTTTTTGAGAAAGAAATCAAGTACTTTTATTAATGTAAATGAGTTACATCTGAATACAGAAACGAAGCAATATGAGGTGGAACGTCTTCCATCCAAACTTGGAAATCTGGTATGCATATAGCATGTTTCGCCAGATTATGAGTTACACTATTGCCATTTCTCTTTACATGAGAATACAACACTTTTTGAAAATGATTCGAATAAAGTTTCACATCTCCCACCAGCAAACCCAATGGACTTAGATTCTGCTCTTGTGACTTCAAAGCTTGAATTAAACCAAGAGCATCCCCTTCTAGTATTATCCTTTGGAACCCTAACTCATGAGCGAACATCAAGGCTTTCCGGGCAGCCAATGTTTCTGCCTCCTCTGCCTTATATGCCTGTGATAACTTCTCTGAACATGAAGCTAGAACAGCCCCATTGTTGTCCCTTATCACAACTCCAACCCCTGACTTATTTGACTCACCAAAGACCGCACCATCAAAGTTCACTTTCACAAAACCCCCTTGTGGAACTTGCCATCTGTTACCTCCTAGACTGCTGCTTCTGATCTGCATACCTGAAGCTTCTGTGCTTGATCTGAAGTGCGCCAACATAGCAGCTGACTGTGCAGCAACTTGGTGCAGCGGACTAGCTTGAAGATTGAGCCTAACCTTATTTCTCTGATTCCAAATAGTATAGGCTGTATATGCAAACAGCTCCAATGATTTTCCTTTCTCTACCATCCATAACACCAGCTCTTTGACACACGTAAAATCAATTTCACCTCTAAATCCCCACTCTTCCTGATCAGCCCACACAACATCAAGCTCTGGACAAGACCATAAAGCATGCACTGAATCCTCTAATACCCTTTTACACCTTTCACATATTGGCTCCTCCAAAATTTTCCTTCGCATCAGAGCATATTTGGTTGGAAGTACATTTCGGCAAGCTCTCCAAAGGAAGTTTTTAATTTTTGGAGGGGCTTGCATCTGCCATACTTCCTTCCAAACACGCTTATGACAGATTGGAGGGGTTTGAGCATTCAATTGTAGCTCCTCCTCTTCTTTAAGGAACCTATAACCAGATTTACAAGTGTAGTTTCCTGAAGTGGTATACGGCCAATACAAGGAGTCCTCTGTCATGTGTTGGCTAAGGGGAATTTTCTTTATCAACTTGGCATCCTCTTCCACAAATAATCCATCCACCATCTGCTCATTCCAACTTCTTGTGCTTGGGTCAATAAGTGAGTCGACACTATGATTTTCAAAGCTCTCCAATGGGCAAATAGGCTTGACCGTTGGATGTTTTCTTGGCAGCCAACGATGCTGCCAAATATTTATTTTTTCTCCATTTCCTACCCTCCACAAAGCACCCCTTTGAATGATATCTCTTCCTCTAAGTATACTCTTCCACGCATAAGACCCCATCCTTGAGTCGGCAGCCTCCAAAAGTGATGAATTGGGGAAGAAACGAGCTTTAAACACTTTATAAAATAGTGAGGTTTTATTATTCAAGAGTCGCCATGCTTGCTTCGCTAGAAGGGAATCATTGAACATAGTAAGGTCTCGAAAGCCCATACCTCCCATAGTCTTAGATTTAGTCATCTCTTCCCATTTAACCCAATGGATTTTCCTACGATCACCCCTTTGTCCCCACCAAAATCTTTTGATTAGAGCCTCAATTTCATTGCACAAACTCACCGGCAATTTGAAGCATCCCATAGTATAAGTGGGGATGGCTTGTATGACCGCCTTTAAGAGCACTTCCCTCCCGGCTTGTGAGAGTAATTTTGCTTCCCACCCTTGAAGTTTCCACCAAACCTTCTCCTTGATATAGTTAAAACTTTCCTTTTTCCCCTTCCCAACTAAGGAGGGCAGCCCAAGGTATTTTTCATAGTGCAAGATTTCTGGAACACCTAAGGCTACCTTGATTCCATGCTTCACCTCCTCTGGAGTAGTCTTACTAAAGAACAAGGAAGTTTTGCTCCTATTCATTTTTTGACCTGAGGCTTCTTCATATTGTTTCAGTATCTCCAAAACATTATCACACTCCTCCATTGTGGCCCTGCAAAAAATAAGACTATCATCTGCAAAAAGCAGATGCGTTAGTTTTGGACCCCTCCTACAAAGAGAATAGCCATGGATATCACCTTGTAACTCCGCCTTTTTAATTAGACCATTCAGCCCTTCCGTACAAAGAAGGAAAAGGAAGGGGGAGAGTGGGTCTCCCTGCCTAATCCCCCTTGTAGGAAAAAT
This sequence comes from Quercus robur, assembly GCF_932294415.1. Lineage (NCBI taxonomy): Eukaryota > Viridiplantae > Streptophyta > Magnoliopsida > Fagales > Fagaceae > Quercus > Quercus robur. The sequence continues at coordinate 58,253,684 of NC_065541.1, forward strand.
CATCCCATGTGGTTCTCCATTTACCAAAACAGAATACGATACAGTTTTCACACAACCCATAACAAGATTTATCCACCTCTCCCTAAATCCCATCTTCCTCATTACCCCCTCTAAATAATACCACTCTATCCGGTCATACGCCTTACTCAATTTTTATATTTATATACCCATCCACAGGGCTGGCCCAAGGCCTAGGCAACTAAGGGTTAGGCCTAAGGCCCGCACTATAAAAAAATATTTACCTTTTACAAAAAGGCCTTCATCCCATTGTAAAAGACCTAAAATTTTAGAAAAGATATGAATTTTTTCAAAAGGTTGTGCACTTTTAATTATTAGTGATGTTATGGATATCATTAATTTTACTATAGATTTATAAATTGACATGTTACCAATCATAAAAAAGTATTTAAAATATTCATCAATTACATTATTGAAACTCATCAACCACTGTTGTTATATTATATTATGAACATTTTGTAGTACCTTTAGCATTTTCCTTTTTTATTTCTAACAAGGCTTTAAAAAAAAAAAATTACAAATGTGTTAGATCATCAATAATGATTAATCTCCCTTAATAGTTTGAAACTTTTATATTTGTAAACTAATCTACTACAAAACCACACATCAATTAATATCATAGATTATACATTAGGTTATAAATGTAATTAACTATGTATCGTCATATATCTAAGATAAATTAATTTTTTTAAAAAAAATAATATATATTTTTTTCTTTTTGTTAAATTTATGTTTCAACTATGATATTCAATTAGTGGGTTTCAATTAGCTCAATTAGTAAAATCTTTGATGATTGTATAAGAAATCTAAAGTTCAATCCTTACCTACACTAAGAACTGATTAGTGTCTTATTTTGATGATAAGAGAACTATTATCAAGAGTAGAAGCCATAGGTTAAAACTCTCTAAAAAATATATATATAATATTCAATTTTCTATATGAAGTTAACCTTAATTTTAGTTAGTATTATTCATTAAATTATGTATTTAATACATCAAATTAACCTCAATTTAATTAACATTAAATAATTTTATTTATTTAATATATACGTATAAAAAATCTCACGTAAATCTTTACTTTAGGTTCCAAATTAAGTCGGGCCGGCCCTCCATCCAAAAAAGCAAAAAAGAAAAGTGTGTTGTGCGCGTGTTAAGTGGAAGCAGTGGTAGCTTTTTTTTCTTTTTGGAGAATCGAATGTAGTGGTAGCTAGTTAAAGGATATTGTTTGATATTGATAGTGGATGATATTTTGGGAATGAGTTCAGATCCAGACAACCTAAGAGCCAATCCCAACGAATGTTTATGGCAAGATTACTGCAACGGGTCATGTTAACAGAATTATCAATAAGATTCCATTAATGTGTATGTTTAAGATATACATTAACTCCCAAAAAAAAAATGTTTAAGATATACATTAATTTTTTTAAAAAAATTAAAAAATTATAAAAAAAATCAATTACTTTTTCATTTTTTCATATAAAATTTTTTAAAATGACATACTAAATGCCTTAGTAAAAACCCTTGTTATTTAGTAAAAAAAAAAAAAAAATCCTTGTTATTTAACTATGTTGGAAAAGATTCAACACCACTTTCATAAAAAAAAAAAAAAAAATTATCAATAAAATTATTTAAATTATAATTTTTCATAAAATGTTATTAAAAATAATTTCTAATTTAATACTTTTAGGGGCCGGTTAACATTTTCCCTTCGGGAAGTCTATGGAAACTAGGGAAACACCTGTTCTATTCTTTGAACGTGGCCTATTCTCTTTCTCAAAAAAAAAAAAAAAAAAAAAAAAAAAAGGTTTTGGGAAAGTGGGAAAGACTTCTCCTCTACAATTTCATTATTGAAAGAGTTAAGTGATTGGGACTTTGAGATCATCAAATGGGAAGTTGCTAACTAGGATGGGAATCTTTGATGTCTAGGTTCTTTTTTTTTTTTTTTTTTTTGGCTGAATGTGATGTCTAGGTTCTTAAACTGGCTTTAATGACTCATCTACATCAAATGTATATAAAGAAAAGAAATGAAGAAGAAGCTATTTTCGAGATTATTTTATGTGGCTGGTGTTAGGTTTCGAGTTGCCTCTTGTATAAAGCTGATATGTTTTGAGCATAACAAGAGGCCTAGTAATAAATGAGGTGTTACTTTAGCAAAAGGCCTACAAGTTGGTTGGTTATTTATTTTTAATTAGATGTACTATGTTATTTTCTTTATTGGTAAGTATGTACTATGTTATTCTTGATCCTTGAATAATATAGTTTCTTCATTAAAAAAAAAAAAAGAAAAAAGAAAAAAAAAAGGGGGAATTTGGTGGTTTTAGTTAGGATAAAATTAAGGGTGGCAATTTGTGTTTGTGTGTCTAATTCGTATTGTGTTAACTCATGGGTATTTGATTATATGAATTAATACTAACTCCACATGTTTATTAAACAGGTCAAGATTTCTTAACTCTAACATGACCTGTTTATTAAACAAGTTAGTTGTATCGATCTGTTTATTAACTTTTATCAAAGTGAAAAACAAAAACAAATTTTAATATTAACCCAATTGATCTAAAACAAATAAATTTTTTTTAATATAAAATTCAAAACTAATAAATAACTGCATTACAAATAATCATTCAAAATTAAAACATATCTTAATATCACAAATAACCAATCACAATATGTCAAACAAAATAAACCACAACATGTCAACAACAAATAAGTTTATATACTTAGGGTTTTTTAGGATTTTGACTGTTATATTAGTAAAATGATATTTAATTAAACGGATTAAACAAGTTTTATGGGTTGGACACGAACACAATACATTTATTAAATGAGTTAATAGTATTAACTTGAATATGACATGAATCTGTTAGGTCTCAATCCATAATCTATTAATTTCGTGTCATGTCATGTTCTATTTGTGAGTTGTGTCAAATTTTCCACTCCAAGATAAAATGCACTAAAGCCTCATAAACTTTTTTTTTTTTTTTGGTTGCATTAAGATCATCTTAATTTTTTTTCCTGCCAATTTAGTACTTTAGTTTTCTTTTTTTTTGGTATAAAATGATTTGGTGCTAACAAAACGTTAAACTTGACAAAGAATAGATAAAATGTGTATATTTGTTTGCGGTATTAAAAAAAATTATGTATTAAATTTACGGGAAAATATTTAAGTATCCTACTTTTTTTTTTTTTTTTTTTTTTTTGTGTGGATAAGTTTAAAGTATCTTACTTATCCAAGGAATCTTAATGCGTTTTAATTAATAAACCAACTTTACCCTACATACTCCAGTCCATTTAGTAGGTTGTCAATCAATTTTATCCTAAAAATGGGTTAGATAATTGGGATTTACTCCCTTATGAACTACATTAGTAAACTATTTTAGAAATTTTTTTATAGAAAAACGAAAAAGTAATTAAACAATTTTGACAGTTTTTTCAATTTCTCATAAAAATTTTTCCAAAATTGATGGTTGTCGGGAACGTTTTTGCGACAATGGCCGAAAATGCGAGAATGACCCAAATCTCTCATTGGGTTCTTTAGAAGTGTTTATTTATGGAGAATCAAGTACAAAATTCCAAATGTATAATGAACAAAAGACTAATGGTGTTTTGACAAGAGAAAATCAAAATGCTAATAATGAAAGTGCAAAAAAAGCATAAAAACATGACAGGTATGAAACTTCGACTCACAATCACATAGAAGAAGAAATTGAGGAAGGTCGTGAGGAAGAGAGGGAAGGTTCCCCTGTACTTATATTTCCACCCCTAAGGTTTAGAATTGTGAGAATGTCTCTTGTCTAAATGAGTTTTTGCTCTCAAGTTTCAGCTCTATAGGGAAAACGTGGTTTAACAAGTCTGAAATTTCGACCCACAGTCACACAGAAGAGGAAATTGAGGGAGGTTGTGAGGAAGAGAGGGAAGGTTTCCCTGTACCCATATTTCCACCCCCAAGCTTCGGAATTGTGAGATTGTTGACTGATTGAATGAGTATTTGCTCTCAAGTTTCAGGTCTTTAGGTAGAACGTGGCTGCCCCTTTTATGAGCTGAAAAGAGAATTTTATATAGAGTTTGGGGTGTTGCTCTTGACTGGTTTTTAAGTAGTGGAAGAGGCTTTTATCCCCTATGATACCAATTTGGTGTTTTGGCTTGGGTTGCTTTTGTTTAGGGAAGAGTTTGGTAAGTTTTTTACTTAATTTTGGAAATAAAGAAGGTTTGCTCTAATTGGTTGCCTTTGGTTAGACATGTTAGACCATTGAAAAGCTCACCTAAGTGAGTCCTAGCAGATGGAGTTGGCCAATGGGAGCCAACTATGTTTTAAAGGTAAAAGTGGGTTAGGGCAGGAACTTTAGGCCACAGTCACCCAGAGTATAAAAACTATTTTGGGGTGGAAATTTTGGATACAAGACCTCCTCCATGAGCCTGAGGTGCTATCAGTGTCCCTTGCCCACTTGGTAGCATGCATGGGCTAGGCTCATGCAAAATGTCTGAAAGGAATCGACTCATATCTTCCAAACCACACTTTCTCAATTTCCCCCATATTGTCACATGGGCTTGGGCCATGCTTAAAAGAATAAATAAAATATAATATATGAATCGAGTCCATAAGGAAGTCGAGCTTGGTTGAATCGGGCTTGTACAAAATGTGTCGCGAAAATGGGTATCAACAATGGTTAATTTTTAGAAGCTTTTTGATGATGCTGAAAATCGTCATTAAGCTACATAGTCCTCACGTATTCTAGATAAAACCTACGCAACAAAGAAGGAGAAAATCTTACAGAGAGTACTGGTGTGATACTAACTAAATATCCAAAGGTTAAGTTAGAGAATATTCACAACTCTAGAGTGCCACAGCTGGGGTAAATTATATATACCTTATTTTATGAACGCTTTGGGTTTTTATAATGGTGTAGAACCAACCTTTATTTCTTGAGTAAGAAGATATTTTCTTATGGGGAAGATCCTTATAAATGTACGTATTTTGTGGGATTCTTCCCATACAGGGATTTCATTGACTAAGATTAATCATAGGGTGCAAAATATTTTAATTTAAGATTCCTTGGAGTCCATTTGGTACTTCAATTCGTTGTTCTGCTCTTGTGTTTTGATCACCCATTATCTCAGTCCCATCGCCTATGCTAGGCTAATTTGAACGAGTCATCTACCTTAACTTTTATCCTGTTCGCTTTCTCCAAGGTCATACATTAACCTGCCCTAGATAATTTTCAGAAACTTCCATGCCTCGGTACGTAAAAATTGATACCCCTGTCAACTTCTGTTCACATGGTCTTGTCCCACTATTTAATTTTCTTTAACCAAACCCATCAAGGATATCAGTCATAATGATCTCTACAAGCTCATTAAACACAGTTACTTTAGCCTTTTGGATAAGGATCTAGTGCACGCTTTCATAATTTTGTCCACAGCTTTACCCAGCACTATATATATCTCTCAAAGTTAACAGTTCTCAATGCCTAGCTAGACTAAAATCCAAAGCAAAAGAAGTTTCAAAGAAGTTTCAAGTTTCAACTTCAGGTGCAAAACAACTGAAGGGAGAGAAAGAAAGAAAGCAAGAATGGTACCTATCACTACACTCTTCTTCTATCTCATCTGCTCACTTCGATTCTTCTCAAACCCTTCTCAACCCTTAACATTTATCTCTGGCTTTGCTGCTGACAATCCAGTGGCTTTTTTGCCATTGGGTTTTGGTTTTGTCATCCCAGATATCGCTACCTTTTTGTAAAATTTTACTCTGCTTGAGCTTGCCTAATGTTAGAGTACGTGATTAATTTGTGTGTAAAATAAGGTCGTTCATATACTTGAAGCAAGTTTTTACAAGGCTGCGCGTGACTATGGAACAGACATGGAGACTGGCTTTACTGATCATACTACCTTCGGATGCACGAGTCCTGGCCTCTCCACATGTCATTTTACTTGTACTTATTTTATTATTTGCTCCGAAGTTGTAAAATACTCCTATATATTAGTGTATGTATATTACTGTGGGAGTGTTTGAAGATAGTTTGATTCAGCTATCTCTGTATAATATCTTTTAATAAAACGAAGAACTTCTATATGATTAGAATACTACCTTTTTTTTGTCTCTTTTTTTATGTCTACTTAAAAAAAAATAATTTATATTATTAAAATTTAACTGAAATTAATTTCAAACAAAATTCAAAATAATAATGATATATAAATTAAATTTAACAACTTACCTTAAGAAGTGCTAATCAATTAAGCTACTAAGTTCTGAAAGTTCCGAGGGTCGATAATATGGTGGGTTAAGGCATGAACTTTTGGGTTTATGTCATGCTTCAGATCGATGAGTCCATCATTTGAATCCTTGTGAATGTCGTTACAGAACCTGAGAGAGGGAATAATTATTACAGTTGGCAAAACTTTTAATGTCACAATAGCATTTAGCACGAGCATGGATGATGGACCACGGAATTTAGATTCCTTTTGACCCAAACAATAACAATTTGAAAAGAAATTCCTTAATTAAGTTCTAAAATGTTCTGCAGAATGTTTACAATAGACCAGTGAACCACCCTTTTAGGTCATTGATGGCTTCAAAGCAAAGTTGAGAGTCTCATTCTATGATAATGTCTCTGAATTCTTCTAAAATGTCTAGCTGCAAAGCCCATAGAATAGCTTCTGCTTCTGCTTCTGCCTCAAAGGATCACAGGAGAATAGGAGATGTTATTGTTACCTTCATCCCAAGCTTTTAATCAGTTTCCCCTTTATCATTCCTGGCCACAACAGGTAAGGTCAGAGTTCATGACAAAAACACATACATTGAGTTTAATCATACCTGTAGTGGGGCAATGCCAATAAAACTATACAAGTGATTCTTTTTGCTTTGAGTTGTTTTTATGTCTATATCTACAGAACTAAGGTATTGATTGGTTCTCCATTCTACATTTCTGATAATTTGCACTAAGGTTTACTACCTTGGAGCAGTCATGAGCCATTTAGTTCCTCAAATACCAGATTGCCTCACATCTGTCTATGTTTGCATTGCTATATATGGAGAGGAAGACAACTCTTAGACCACCCTTGCATCCAAACCAAATGGCCTAGCTAAGGGGAACTCAAGAAAGAGATCAATGCGTGACTCATTAGTTTCACTGCATATATAGGGCAATTGGAATAGGTTTGCTCCATTCTCCTACCCAAAATTACCCCTGATTGGCAAGCAGTCATTTCCAGCCTCTTAAAGATTAATAGCAACGCTTAATACACAAAAAATTCACAATACATACTATAACAGTTGAGTTGATAAGTTTTTACTAGTTCTTATCTAAATCTATTATTGATAATTTGCCACGTTAGTTGGGTGTGAAATTTATTATTAATTTTTTTTTTTTTGCGTGTTTATGGACTTTCACTAAGATTAAAGTTATTGAGGCGAGTTGTAGTTATTGAGGCGAGTTTCATTTAATAAATCAACAATTTCCGCCGTATTAAATTCATCTAAGTAATGGGCTGTTACCATTACCATATCTCTCTAGCACGACGCCCATAAGTTAGAGCTTATCGTCCCGAACATTCTGATCCAATACAAATCCTAATTCCTCTGTGAATTCAATTCATCAATCGAGCTTCCAATTTTGCTAAGCAGAGAGAGTGAGAGAAGAGAAAAATGATTCATCTTTTGGCGGCTAGGTGGATCAGTTTTACATTGATGTGGATAAGATGCGAATTATGAGGAGCAGTTTCTCTGCATTTAATTAATTTTGAAGCTTCTGGGAGTTGTGGCTTGTGGGACAAACAAGGTTTTTTTATGGCGAACCATATCATGAACAAACATATTATTGCTTATGACAGTGAGCAAATCCCCCCTCCCAAAAAAAGATCCTTTTTTTTAAGGAGAATATTTTGGGTTTTGCTGGTTTTGTTAATGAATTGGCTTTTACAATGGATCTGAAATTTTTTCACAGTTTTCCTAAATCTCTTTCTCTCTCTCTGCAAATTTAATTTAATCATAATTTGTTGATATTACAGGTTGAGAAATACCCCCAATAACTTGCACAGATTTGGTATAGTGGATCCTTACCTCTTAACTCTTAATTTAAGTAATTTTTGGCTTTGGGTTGAATTTTGAATTTGCTTCATATGAGATTCATGGATTTCCTGGAACTGCTTTAGTATTATCTAGTTCTGTGCAGTTGCTTTTGCTTTTAGTTTTTGGGTTTGTTTTTTCTTTTTTATTTTCAAATAAATAATGCCAACCTTTCTTCTAATATTATTTCTTACCAGTTTTCTTTCAGATCATACAATTATAAATTTGTACTTCAATGCGTGTTTTAAAATATTAGATCAAGTATCTTCAAGTTGTGTGATTTGTTGATTCTTATTCATGATGAAATTTGAGATTTTTCTTAAAGCCAAAGAATATTGAATTTGATGATTTGAATGGCATATTTAACTCACACTTAAAAAAAAAGTAGAAGAATGGCATATTGAGTTATTGACAGCCTTTGGGTTATTTTATTCAGAAGAATATCGTGACTTATTTGAGTTTTTTCCCCTCTTTCAGATTGGGTTGATGAAGAAGAGTACAGATTTTTGCAGAGCAGTTTGTAGTTGAATCTATTCTGGAAGTAACAAGACTTTGTAAATGATAAATTAGTGAACCATATTCAGTAAAGTTTTCATTAAGGCATGTTAATTTTAAACCAAAATGTTCTGTTGTTTAGACTATAGTTATTAATGCTTAAGAAAATAGTGCTGATTTATTTTCATGGGATTAATCATAACTTTCTCATGTGTCTCAATGGTTGATTTATTTTCATGGAATTAATTATAACTTTATCATGTGTCCCAATGGTTGTTGCATCATTTGGCAGTCATTGTGAGTATGACATGTTAGTTCTCAATATTTTGTAATTTTGTCAAATTTTTTATTTGGAGAATTTCCACTATTTCAATCATCATTAAGTTTTGGAGCTACAACAGGATGATCATCTTGACTGCCAGCAAAGAAATTCAACTTTTTTGGAAGGAAAAAACTCACTAGTCATGATGGATTGCAAACATAACAGAGCATATGATATCTATGAGTCAAAGTAATAGTAATAGAATGGTAATTTTGAATGTGCCAGATGTAATTATAAATGAATGTTGAACATCAACTAATGGGGTAGCATGTAGCTTCCCTAACATCAACTTTGGCTCTGTAAACTGCTAACTATTTTTATTTGTTAATGGGTGCTCTTAAGGTAATGGTTAATGATCTACTTTAGGAAAGTTTTGATACAATTTTTATGAGAAATGAAAAAAGTTATCAAAACATTAATTTTTTTTTTCCCATAAAAACTTTTTTTAAATGAATTGTTAACCATTGTTGAGGGCCATTTGTGGAAGTCCAGCAGACAGAAAAGCCTAATAATAAGGGCCACAAAGAATTGACAAGATAAAAAGCAAAAAACCCATTAGGTCCAAGCGGCAGGAATAATGGATCACAGGCCCAATAAATAAATAAATGGGTCTTAAAGAGGCAAGCAGGCTCAAGGAAGCCAGGAAAGAAAGAAGTAGCATCCCATGGGCAGAATATGAGGTAGAAAAGTGAGAAAGAGCCGCCGCAGGCCCAAGGCAATTGTAAACTAAGAGAGTAAGGAATTTATGGTAGGCCCATGAACTCCAAAAATAAGGATAAGGTTATTGGGCCGGGGAAGCCCAATGAAGTTAGTAAAAAGCCCATGGGAGTGTGGAATTAGCAAACGGGCCGAGGAAGCTCAAAGAAAGCAATCAGACCACGGATGTCCAAAGGAAAAGCCCAAAGGGACATAGGAGTCCATAAGTAAAAGCAAAACAGTGCCTATAATAGGCCACTGAGAAAAGGGATAAATGGCTGGCCCAAAAGGAGGTCTAGCAGGATTAAGTTATTACAGCAGGAATAACAATTCAACGTGGCAGGCAGTAAAGAAAATCAAAACTAGGCCAAAGAAATGTAAAGCCCACTATCATACGAGGCCTAGCTCCTGAATGGAGCGAAAAACCAAAGAAAGGCCCACATGAAAGGCCAGGAAACGCAGACGGAGAGTCTCCAGATCACGGCAGACGCATGAGCAGCAGGCAAACTCTTGGACATATCTGAAAGGGAAGCACGCGCAAGGCCCAGGCACCACCAGCCTATACCCAGCCAATATAGGACATGGTGGGGCCATGGGCCAGAGGCAAGAGGTAAAAGGGGTATGGTTTGGTGGTGGGGAGAGGGGAAAAGATCTATTTGCGGCTCCTGCTCAAGCCCTTTTGGGAGGTACATCCTGCTGGGATGACAGACCACCCAAAAGAGGCAAGTTTGAGGGGGAATCGTTGGGTGCATGCCTTGAGGGTGGAGAGAGAGAGCATTTATACTGTGGCAGGAAAGAAGTGCTACGGTAGGGGGGAGAACTGAAAAACCTGCCTCTGTCTGGCAAGAGTAAGTGGCACACACCTTTGGTGGTCAGCAAGTACGCCCAGACCAGACAGAGGCGGTTAAGGGGCAAAATAGTAAAACCTTGGTTGCAGCAGGCGCTATAAAAAGGCTCTTGCCGTGCCCTGTAAAGGGGATCGAAAAACAGAGTATATTTTCTTGAGTAAAAAGGAGAAAACAGAGCAAGAAGAAAGGGAAAGGATAAGAAAGAAAACAGAAAAGAAAAGAAAGGAAAACTAAGAAAAAAAAGGAGAGTTGGTTCAAATAGGGCATGCACCCATAGATCGTTTTCTCTCTCTCCCCCTCTGAATCTCACCTTCTTCCCAAAACGCAAACAAAGACTCTTTTCTTTTGGGCAATAGCCATTCAGGTCTGACTCCCTCAGAGCCATTAATCCCCACGGCAGGATCCTTTTCTTGGGTGGTTATTTGCATTGAGAAGAGGCGTTCTCTCCTCTTTGGCCTTGCTGCGGCAGACTAAGCTTAAAACTTAATTTATTTCCATTTAAATTAGCCAGTATTATTTTCTTCATTCTTCTCTGTGATTGATATCCTTATGGCTGTAATTGTGCTTTATTAGCAGGGAATACATGGTCGTTTATTTAAATAAGTCAAAATACTCTGTTTCAATTATTATTATATCTACCTGCCGTAACTCGTCTGCAACAGTTCTGCTTGCCGTAAATTTGCTCCTGACAGACAAGGCATAAGTTTGTGCACAAACCGGCCCCAGCTCCCTTATTCAAAAACACCGGGGCCCATCACCGCAGGAGGCAGCCCAACCCATCATCGCAGGAGGCAGCCCAGCTCATTACCGCAGGAGGCAGCCTAACATACCATATCATACAAAAAAGGCCCCTACAACCATTACCCTAAGGGTATCCGTTAGCATCTCCCTTAAAAAAAATGTTGTGAAGCCTGAAGCATGAAATTTTGTGTTGATCTCTTCAATTACTATTTTGGCTTTGGAGAAACTGATTGGGTTTTCAGCATGGAAATCTAAACTCACTTTACCCATTTAACTTAGAAATTTATGGAGATCTCTAGAGTGACCAACAAGCTTTCGTCAATTGCCACTAGTAGCTCCTACAAACAAGATTTGGAAGAGATGTAGAGTCTCCCATTAGCTATGGCGAATATCTAAAAGATCACTATTCTCTCAATTGTTATGCTACACTTGTGAATTTATATGTGATCGTTCATTAATAGCTAGTTTGGATGGAAGGAGAGACTACTCTCCGTTTTGAACCTAGGACTTCATATATATATATATATATATATATATATTTTTGAGTAAAGGACTTTATGGATGTTTTTAAAGCTTTAAGAAGTTTTTTATTTTTATTTTTTGATAATCAAAGCTTTAAGTAGTATTAGAACAACTCATATACCTCTCAAATTTTTTTTTGAGAATCAAATACCTCTCAATTTAAGATAATGTTTAACGATGATGCGAAGGAAATGGGAATACAGTCAGCAACAAAACGCCGCACTGTTGAGTTTATGGAAACGACATGTCACTGAAATAGACTGTTGTGTCTTGGTTTCTAAAACAAAAGATATCGTCGTGTTATAATATTTTGTAAGGGATCGTTGCCATACATCTCTAGACTCTAATGCGACACTCATTGACATTTTTAACTTCGATATTTATCGACACAAAAAAGTTAGAAATGATCTTCCTGTACTTTTGGCCCGTTCCGGCTACGCAACTTCCAAGTGACAAAGACAAAGTGAACTTCAATTTGAATAACAGAGAGAGAGAGAACTTTTGGACCCGTTCCGGCTACGCAACTTCCGAGTTACAAAGACAAAGTGAACTTCAATTTGAGTAACACAGAGAGAGAGAGAGAGAGAGAGATGCATCTAATTCCGTCGAAGATGATCAGGGACTCGTTCAAGCATGATTACCTGGTAAAGCTTGAATGGAACCTTGAAAGAATGAAAAGGAAAAAACAGTCTCAGAAACAGAAACTGTTGGATAACGAAGAAGAAGCTGTCACTCTCACACCCAAACCCAGTTCGGAGATTTGTTGTGGGCCCCGTATGGTTTGCAAACAGATATTGATCGCTCTCAATAGTATTTTCTGTTGTACTGGTAAATTCTATTTTAGATTTTCCTTGTGTTTTGGAGCTTAATTTGGATTGAGGTTTTTTCATGTGGGTTTTTGATTGTTTTTGTATACTGTGTCTCTTTTTTGAGATGGGTATTATGAATTGATTGAATGATTGTGTGTGTTGAGGGATTTGATTCTACTAGCCTCTGTTCTTTGGCTTGGTAGCTTTGTATGATACGGTTATTAATTGTTTGTTGTATGTTGTAATTTTGTGGTAGGAAATAACAAGCTTGATAATGAGCCAATTTTGTAGCATGATGTGTTTGAAGATGAATTGTAGAGATTGGTTGTCATGGTTGAAAACATAATTGATAGCACAATGAACCTTAAATATTTGTTGTGTGGAACCTGTTAACTTTCCAAGTAGTTGACACAAGGCAGTGTGGTTCAGATAATGTATGGACTTGGCATGGCCACCACCTAGCATGAACTGTGCTATGCACACAGTGTGGCCTTGGCATGGCCACAACCGTGCACAAAGGGAGGTTATGTTGCCTAACACATGACCAAGTAGGGGTGTACATGGGTCAGGTTGGATTGAGTTGAGGAAATTTTTTTGACCCAACTTACCATGGTGGATCAAAAAAAATTCAACCTAACCTAACCTAACCCATCACATAAGTCTAACCTAACTCCCATGAGTTGGGTTGGGTCGGGTTGAATCCATGGGTTGAAGAATTTTTTTTATTACTATTATTATTATTAAATTGAGTAGAAAAAAATATATCATATTTGCCACCTGAGTTGATAAACAAAATATACATTAATATATAAACTAATATTTCAACTTAGTTGTAAACAAAATATGTTTAAGTATCCAACTGAGTTGATAAACAAAATATAAATGAACTAGTATCCTAATTCATTTATAAACAAAATATACATGAGTTCCTAACTCAGTTATAAACAAAATATATCTAAAATTTTAAAATTTTTTTATTATTAATTATATAATATATTTAAATATATATTAAAAGAACTAATAAGATTTTTTATTATATATGATAGTTGGAATCGGGGAAGTGCTCTACAGCTGGTTTTTTTTCTAAATTTATTAAATATATAATATATTTTAAACATATATTAAAATATGGGTGGGTCAGGTCGGGTTTGTAATTTTATGACCCAAACCCAACTTGACCCGCTATAAATTTTTTTTTTTTTGTAACCCAACCCAACCCACCAAGCCCTAAAAACCGACCCAACCCGGCGGATGGGTCGGGTCTGATCGGGTTGGGTTTGGCGGGTTGGTGGGTTTTCTGCACACCCCTATGCCCAAGGATTATGTAACTCACCAATAAGGTTCCTTTTTTGTGAGAGGGGGGGGGGGGGGGTTGGGTGGTGGGGGAATCTATGTAATGAATCTCAGAGTAGAATCACTGGTCAGACAGAAGAATTTGCTTCGTCCTTGGAGTTGGAATGCATATTATGATGGAGGGAAAGCTCCATATAGGAATGTTCTGTGATCATTACTTCATTAGTATAAGTGATGAGATGTGTGCAGAATGGTCATTTAATTAACTTCTAAGCTTTGAGGAATTGTGGAACAAACAAGGTTATGTTTTTTGGCAAATTGTATGATTAACGTGGACATTATGAACAAACATATTGTTGCTTATCCTAGTGAGAAATGCCCCCTTCCCTCCCTTTTTATTTCCCACTTTTTATTTTGGTTAGAAGAAAAGAAAAGAAAACCAATCCAATTTTTTCTTTCCCACTTTTTATTTTGGTTAGAAGTAGGGATAATATTTGTGGTTTTGATGGTGGCTTGTTCTTTCCAATGGATCTGAAAGATTTTCACAGTTTTTTTTTCCTAAATCTCTTTCTCCCTGTGTGTGTGTGTGTAAATTTTATCATAATTTGATGATATATGTTGAGGAAAATGCCAATAACTTGAACGGTTTGGTAGAGTAAATCCTTGCGTCTTAACAAAACTAATTTGAGTTGGCTTCGGGTTCAATAAGCTGAATTTTGCCTGTTTTAATTGCCTCTGCAAACTACAGTCAAATTATTGGGTATCTTACTATCTCTTATTGTGTGTTTGTGTATCTTGTGCTGCTTCTATGCCTATAATTTACTTCATTGGAGATTCACGGATTTCCTGGAATTGGTTTAGTATTATCTAGTTTTGTGCAGTTGCCTTTTCTTTTAGTTTTTGGGTTTCTTTTTTACATTTTGTTCTTTAGTTGTTTCCTTTTTTTATTTATTTTCAATCTCAATTCATACCTACAATGTAATCAAATCAGTAGTGCCAGCCGTTCTTCTGTTATTATTTCTTACCTGCTTTCTTTCAGATCCTACAATTATAAATTTGTACTTCTATGCATGTTTTGAAATTTTAGATCGAGTGTCTTCAAGTTGTGTGATTTGTAGATTCTTCATCACTATGAGATTTAATGACTTTTCTTAAAGCAACTGAATTTAATGAATTTAACATGGCTTATTGACAGCCTTCGAGTTAATTTATTCATAAGAATATGGTGGCTTATTTGAGTTTTTTTCCCCTCTTTCAGATTATATTGATGGAGATGAGTACTGATGCTTTTGCGGAGCAGTTGGTAGTTGAAACTATCCTGGAAGTAACAAGATTTTGTAAATAATAAATTAGTGAACCAGATTCTGTACAGGTGTTGTTACAGGCATGTTAATTAGGAACCGAATTGTTCTGTTGTGGAAACTATAATCAGATCATTCTTAACAAGATAATCTGATTTATCTTCATTGGATTAAATATGACTTTATCATTGTCTCAGATGGTTGTTGCATCAAATGGTAGTAGTCATAATGAGCACAGTTATGTTATTTCTCATTATTTTGTAATTTTGTCAAACTGCTCATTTGGATAATTTCCTGTATTATTTTACGATCATCTTTTAGTTTTGGAGCCAGAAACTTGGGATTTTGTGCTGTTTCTGTTCTCTTCAATTACTAGTCTGCTGTTTTTGTGCTTGGAGAATCATAGGCCAGTGGGTAGATGGATTATGGATATCGTTATTACCAATGCACTGTAGCCCTATTTGTCACAGCATCCACATTCGATGCAGAAACTTGGGATTTTGTGCTGTTTCTGTTCTCTTCAATTACTAGTCTGCTGTTTTTGTGCTTGGAGAATCATAGGCCAGTGGGTAGATGGATATTGTTATTACCAATGCACTGTAGCCCTATTTGTCACAGCATCCACATTCGATACAGTTATTTTTTTTAGTTACTTGATACCACAAAAAGTTACTTTATCTATTTTACCTATTTACTTTACAAAACATCTAGTATTAGGCTGTGTTTGTTTCATGTAAGTGATTTTCCAGAAAGGAAAATATTTTTAAATGTTTGGTTGCATTTCAAAAAATGTTGTGAAAAATATTTTCTAGTGTTTGGTTGTACGGGTGAAAATGCTATTTTCCTACAAATTTTTCACACGGCAATTCAACCCACGGCAGCAAACTTCGGCAATCAAAAGCCACAACCACCAAAACACCACCACAACAACAACAAAAATCAAAATAACACAGAAAACACATTTTCTCACCTGCCAAACAAATATATGATTTCATCCCTCAATTCAGAAACACAAATAAAACCCAGAAAAAAAAATCATAATCTGGTCAAATTGAGAGAAGAAGGAAGAGAGGGAGGACGATCGGTTTTAGGGTGCGACGATCGCGATCGGGGACGACGAATCGGTGCTGCGATTGCGATCGCGATCGGCGTGAAGGCGAAGTCGAACGGCAAAGTCGAAGGGTGAAGTCGAATGGCGAAGTCGAAGGGTGCGATTGGAAGTCAAACGGCGAAGTTGAAGTCGAACGGCGAAGTCGAACGGCTCTGGGCTTTGGGTTCGATCTCTTTCTGGGTGCGATCTCTCTGGCCGGAGCTTGGCTGGCCGGAGGGGTGTGCTCTCTCTCTCTCTTCTTCCTCTATCTCACTCTCACTCAGAGCTCTCTCTCTCTCTCTATGTTTTCCGGAAAATTGTATTTGAAGGTAAAATAAAAACGGAAAACAATTTACACCCAACACACAGTCAACTGAAAACCATTTCCGAAAAATACATTTTCTATGCGCAACCAAACCCCCGTAAATAGGGAAAAGCATTTCCGGAAGTGATTTTCACCCAAAACAAACACAGCCTTAGTGGATCAATTTTAGCTTTCAACTCAATAAAATAATATATCTATTACAATAAATTAATATATCCAAATAAAAAATAGTGTGAACGCATAAATAAAAAAAGCAGTGTGAACACACAAATGAGTAAAATAATCAAAACAGTGTAAACACACAAATAAATTTATTATTATTATTTTTTTAACCGCATAGCTAAAATATAGGTTTGTCTCTACCATTGTAAGATACATTTTGATATTTTATGGTGTTAAAAATAGCAATATAGCTATTTATCACCACCAAGGTAGATGCTTTTATTTACTTTTGTCATTCTCTTTACTTGAAAGTACCTGCTACATAATTTATGTTTTCTTAGTTTTCACCAAATAGTGTCAAAATTCTGAAAAATTCACCGGCCAGAAAATGATAATCTCCATTTGATTTTAAAAGAGTCTTTTTTTAAGGTAGATATTTAGTATTTCATAAATCTAAATGTAAATAAGGTTTCAAAGTATTTAAAATCTTTAGTATTTTGAGGGTGCAACTCTTCTAATTCATCATGTTTTGGAATTTTAGATGTTCCAAACCTTCGCCATCTTTCATAAACATTGTAAAGATTAGAAAGGAGTTGGTTTTCTATGCCAACATTGTTGATGATGCCTGGATCGTCAGTCAAGGAATTCGTCCAGAGTAGAACCGTCCACGAGTTATCTTGGCTATAAAACAATGGAAAAAGAGACAAGGACACCGATGTGGCATCAGCTTACACGCCTCCGATGGCTAAGTCAGAATAGCTGGTAATGAAAGGAATAGTAAGAGAGTAGTATTCTTGGAGATTATGTTTTTTTATGTACTTGTCCTCTGGCTTCACCAATGGGTATATATAAGATTCTTTCTTCTAGCCGTTGGCCTTGCTTTGATGGTCGGATCATTGCCGGATTTGTAACGCCCATGCAGGATATTAAATAGACAGAACGATCATCCAACGGTACTGAAGACCATTTTTGTGTTTGTGTAACGCTTCATCATAACTGCGGGACGATGGTGAAGCCTCTGTCAGCCAGTTCTTAGTGTCGTCCTTTGTCATCGTCCTTCCACGGTGGACGGATGTTTACTCAGGACTATCAATTGTAGCTTTAGAAAAGGGTCAGTTAGTATAGGCATAAAACTTCCTTAAAACTTAAGAGGGAAGATTTACATCCTGATCAAAACAAGAAAGAGCATGAAACGAAAAAAGAAAGTGCAAGGTTCAAGGCAATAATTTTATTTTATTTTTATTATCCAAAAGGGTTAAGAATTAAGATACAAAGCATGATGATTGGATTGGGATGGCAAAGAATGATGGAGATACTGTTCAAGCAAATTGCTAACGAATAGTTGGACGGTTTTTTTATTTTTATTTTTTGATATAAGATAGAATTCTATTTTAGTCTAATTTAAGTGTATATGTGTGTAAAATTCTTTCCTGGAGACTTGAACTCCAGTTCTTACGCTCCACATTCCACAAGCACTTATATTTATAGAGTGACCATTACACGAAGAGTTTGCAATTTGAACTTTAACACCGACAACAATATCATTCCTTTTAGCAATGAATGCCAATCACGATAAAAACAAGAGCAGGCAAGGATTGGTTAGTTCGTCCTTGCGTCCCAACAACTTCTTGCTACCTCATTAAACAACTCCAACGTCCCTCTTTAATGCAATGCATTTTATAATTGTTTTTAGTCTTTTTAATTTTCCTGATAATTTTGATGGTCGTTCCCTAAAATTAAATGCAGATTAAACATAGGCCTCAACCCTACAAGTAGATTCATTTTTTTATGAGACATGTAGATTCATTTATACCTTAGCTTTTCTACTTTTATATATATACCCACACCTAGGCTTTGGTCCTAAATATTGAGATTCTTTGTTCTTGCCTTACACATAGCATGCTAATATTTAAGATAAATTTGATTTTTTTGAGATAGATACAAATGTTGCTAACTTCACCGTGCGAATTATTTCCTTTTTATATTTGCAAGCGCTATATATGTGGAAAGATGCTAACTGAAGGATAATAATGAAGTACGTAAAATGACTAGACATGTCTAATTTGTTCAATACTTTAAGAAGTGGCTTACAAAAGAAACACCCCCCTTAGTTAAGTTTTAGTTGTACTACATTTGAACAATGAATAAAAGCTAATGCTCCAATTATTAAAATAAGAAAAGAAGAAAAAGTCTTAGATCTTTTTTTTTTTATATAATTTTTTTATATCACATTTCATTTCAATCAAATCTAGGGACATACTCATTCTCCAAAAAAAAAAAAAAAATCTAGGGACATACTATATTTCAAAATTATCAAAACAACAGTTTATTAATAATAGATATCAAAGAGCATCAATAATAATTGTTGAATAGAGCAAATAATTTCTCAACTACAATTATGAAAACATATTATGCAAACCATTGTGTCACTAGAGCAAATAATATATATATAAATTATTTTCTAACAAAAAAAAAAGAAAGACTGGCATATATTAGTAAATGATAGTTTGAATGAAAATAAATTAACTTATTTTTTTAATGTGCATTTTTAATTAAAAATATTCCATAAAAAAAACAAAGCTACTCAAACCAGTAAAATATCACACACAATAAATGGCTCATCATCCAGTCAAGATAACCTTCAACGCCCATGAAAGCAATAAAGGTGGTTGCAACTTACATCTTAAACCAATCTAACGAATCCAAAAACCATTGAGAATTTTGAGAGACAAAAAAAATGGCAGAGCCTCATCCAATCGAAGAAGCGAACGAAGAGAGTCCATTTGGCTCCTTAACACCAGACGAGTTCTACGCGCGTCACTCAGTGAGTCACGGCTCCGAGTACATAACCAACCCTAGAGGTCTCAAGCTCTTCACTCAGTGGTGGACCCCACTCCCTCCAACCAAAACGATCGGAACCCTAGCTCTTGTCCACGGCTTCACCGGCGAGTCCAGCTGGTTCCTCCAACTCACCGCTGTGTATTTCACCAAAGCCGGCTTCGCCACCTGCGCCATCGACCACCAAGGCCACGGCTTCTCCGACGGCCTCAACGCTCATATTCCGGATATCAATCCCGTCGTCGACGACTGTATTTCCTTCTTCACCTCCTTCCGTGCACGCCACGCGCCGTCTTTGCCTTCCTTTCTCTACTCCGAGTCCCTTGGCGGCGCCATCGCGCTTCTCATCACGCTCCGTGAGGGGCGCGTGGGGTTGGACTGGGACGGCCTCGTCCTCAACGGCGCGATGTGTGGAATCAGCGCCAAATTCAAGCCTCCATGGCCTTTGGAGCACTTGCTCTCCCTAGTCGCAGCCTTGGTCCCCACTTGGCGCGTGATTCCCACGCGGGGATCCATTCCGGACGTTTCTTTTAAAGAAGAGTGGAAGCGGAAGCTGGCGCTTGCGAGCCCAAGAAGGACAGTTGCTAGGCCACGCGCCGCCACGGCGCGTGAGCTGATTAGGATTTGTAACGAACTTCAGGGGAGATTCGAGGAGGTTAAGGTGCCTTTGCTTATAGTTCACGGCGGTGAGGACGTGGTTTGTGACCCGGAGAGCGCGGAGGAGTTGTACAAACGCGCCGCGAGTGAGGATAAAACGCTCAAGATATACCCAGGTATGTGGCACCAGTTGGTTGGTGAGCCTAAGGAGAGCGTTGAACTTGTTTTCGGGGACATGTTGGAATGGCTTCGGACCCGCGCTAAACGCGTCTCCAATGCACGCGCCTCTGGTAATGATGGCAGCGCGTAAGTTACAGGAATAAGAAAATGACAGTAATAATGTTAAAAGTTTATACAATATAATGTAGTAACCTATGGCAGGTTTCCATCAAAAAAAAAAAGTAACCTATGGCAGCATGCTGCGTGGCTGGAATTTAGTTGTTAATTAAAATAATGAGTTATATTGTTTTTTTTTTCTTTTTTTTCTTCCTTAAGTTTTCTTACCTAAAGAAGGTAACTGTGTGTGTATATAAAACAATATTGTCAATATTGTAATGTAATTTAATTATTACTATAATAATTACATTGGTAATACATAACACTGCTTTCACCAAGTCTTCTAGTATTACCAATCTATCCTAAGTCTTCGACTACTAGGTTGCACCCTAACATAAACTAATCGTTAACTCGTGTAATGCACGGAATAGTTAAATAAAAATTAAATGTACTTATTTTGCTTAAAGGTTTATGACTTAACTTTAAAAAATATATAACTTGAAAATAAATGAAAATAAGTAATTTTTTTTCAATATAATAGTTTAGAAAAATTCTTTTTCTTTTGTATCATTGGTTCCACATAACACATTTCGGTGTAGGTTATTTTATGATGATGACTTCACATAATGCTCAACTGCAATTAAATCTACTATTTATCACTAATCTAATCTATATTATCTTGATAGTAGATATACAATTTGCATTCTCATATCCTTAGATCTTTCTATGGTTTTATATTATTATCTATATATAATATAAAATCAAAATTTTTGACTTTTTGAGAGACTCAGGTTAGAATTAGGAGTAAAAAAATAATTATAATTTTTTTTAATTAGACCTCAAGTTATAATTTTTTATAAAATTTTTAAAAGGACTCACTTTAGGTTTCAAAAAGAAAAAAGAAAAGACTCACATAAAAAACAAAAAAAAAACAAAAAAAAACTTTAGGATTAAGGAAAAAAGAGAGACTCCTATTAGGTTTCAAAAAAGAAAAAGAAAGAAGGACTTACATTTAAAAAAAAAAAATTAGGATTAAGGAAGAGAGAGAGAGAGAGACTCGTGTTAGGTCTCTCTCACTATTTAGTTTAAAAAATTATAATTTTTTTATAAATTAAAATGATGATGTGGAAAATTGTGAAAGTTTCAGAGGATTCGATTATATATATATATATATATATATAAGATTCTTCGATTATGCGCTACCATTTATATAGTAGTACTTGTTACTATAGATAAGATTCTCCTAGTATTACCTACTGTGGGGGGGTATAAAACCGGGAAACCCATGTTAATGTCTGTGCTGGGCCCAAGGCCCGATCCAAGGAAGGCCCACCCCTTGGCCATGGGAAGGATCCTCCTCGGCCATAAATGTAGCCGAGGGCAAAGGGAGCAACTCGGTCCTGGTAATGACATTCCGGGTCATTTCGCCGAGGAAAAGTACTAAAACGACAAAGAACAAGGGAAAGACTGCTCTTACTGCAATTAAGTACTCTACACCTGACAGAGCCATACTTTTCAGTTTTTACAACCACCCCCAACCACTTTGGGTATGGGTTGATGGGACAAGTACCAGCCCTATAAAGCTGAACCTACACGTGGACGTTGGAGGGATGGAAAAAGCTAGTATAAAAGGAGGAAGAAGCAGTCCAGAAAGGGGACGGAGACCAGATCCAAGAACCAGAGCCACCTAGGTCGTGCCGAGGAGAAAGTCTTCTTGGATAAGCTCTGTTCACCTTTGTGCAATCATAAGGAACACCATGACTAACGATTGTCCGTTCACCAAGGCCTAACCTTTTAACCCACTCTTTACAAATTCATTGTATTGGGCCCGTTGGTCCAAGATCCCACCCACCGTGTGGTATTGGGCTGAAAAACGAGATCCTACACCCACATATCCTAAGTCTCCAACTACTAGGCTGCATCCTAATGATAGTTACTATAGATAAGATTCTCTGATTATGCGCTACCATTATATTAGTACTTGTTACTATAATTACCAAGTATTGTTAATACCTACTCCCCATCTATATGATAGGATTGGTTTTCCTCCAATGTTTTTGTGAATTGGTTGTATCTGGAAACGACATGTGTCTTAAAATAACCACATTTTAGCTTGGTATGCCATTTGGTGTTTTTGGACAGAAGCCTCTCCCATGCTTAAATGATATGGTAGGGGCTTTGATGTGTTTGGTTAGCGAGAATGATTTTCATAAATTGATAGCAAGAACTTATCAATTTTATAATGAATTTTTAATAATAAAAAAATAGTGGTATTAATATTATAGTGCCCGTATGCCACCAAGCAAAATCACTAATAAGACTTTTAGTTTATTAAAACATAAGAATTCCTACAACATTTTGGATCGGATTGAACTTGGTATGTCTCACAAAAAAGCGAACCAAAAAAAGAATAAAGAAGGTTGGCAGCCAAAGCTGCTTTCATAGGATTATCAATTACTATGTGAAATCTAGGAATTAGTCTTTTTTTTTTCTTGCTCTGAAGAATAGGTCAATTAAATCATCCACTTTTACAGGGACATATGAGAAAAGAGAGATCATACAACTATTTTCATTGACATCCTAGAGTTCCCACAAGTCGCGTCATTGAAAAATTCTACCAAGCTCTGTTGATTGACCATTAAGATTTTTGTTCCAACAGGAGAATTCGTTTCTCCTATTTTTTTTTTTCATTCAACAAAATTGTTGAGTGAGACATTCTCTCTATTTTTTTTTTTTGGGTGAAATGGATGAGTTTTTTGGTGGGATGGATGGTAGGTTTAGAGTCTCTTTAACAGAATCGACAATGATGTGCATTGTGCACCAAGCAATGGATAAAGCACATGAGAAAGTAAAATCCAAAGAAGGTGTTGTGGAGCGCTTGAATGAGATATCAAAATTCTACGAGTTGGCGGTAATGCAGTTAGAAGGATGTCTGAAGTTTGTGCAAGATGAGACAGACAACTGCGTACTTGACAGCGATCAGGAGGAGGTGCTCGCGGACTTAACAAAAATTAGAGACCGCCTTCAAGGCCGTCTTAAGGAGTCGGAGCTAGCTATTTCAGAAAAGGACAGAGAGTTAACAGAGAGAATGGAAAATGAATTGAAGCTTAATCAAGCATTGGAACTAAAAGAAAGAGAATTGGTTTCGTTGCGGGCTAAACTTGAGCTTGAAAGAACAAAGAGTGAAGGGATTGAGGAGTTTGTTCTTGGGGATGAAGATAGAGATGGTGAATTTTGTGAACTGAAGCATTCAGTGGATCAACAGGTACGGAATATCAAACAAAAACTTGGGCCTGATTACAAATTAATAGGTGAAGAAAGAAATAGAGGTATTGACAACAAAAAGATTGAACAAATGGGCTTAGACATAGATATGTTGAAGGAAACTTTAGACCTTGCTTTTGCAAAGATGCAAAGTGCTATTTTTTTGTCACGGATGGGGCCAATAGAGCAGCAATGGAGGTGGTCTATAGAGAAAGATACAATTTATGTGTTGATTAAAGGGTTAATGAGGAATTTCCAAGAGAGTTTTGAAGCAAAAGTGAAGAAGCAAGTTCTTATTGGCTTGAATGAGCATTGGTCTGATTTGATGAATGAAGTTGCAAGCTTGCGTTGTGAACTAGAGCCACTTTGTAGTCAAAATGACATGCAGGGGAGTAGTGTTAAGGCACATAATGCTTCAGCCGCTCCATCACTTGCAGGAGGCAATAAAATTTCTAATGTAGAAGGAGAAAAGTCTTCACCTGAAAATGAATGCAATAGAACACGAAAATCCTCCTTGAAAGTTGAAGAGGCAGATCATAAGGAAAAGCTTACTGAGAAGGAACAAGAAGTGGATGAAAGTCACCATGTGGCTAAGATGATAAAAAATCATGAGTCTTTTATTCAGAAAAAAAGTGAAGAGCTGAATTGGCTTAAGCGAGAAATTCTTCGAGAAAAAGAGTTTTCATTCAGGAGAGAAAAGGACACTCAAAGCCTGAAAAGAAGAATCCAAGAAGTTGTTGTGAGATTGGACAATTTAATGGATTGGAATACTAAGCTGGGAAAAACTTTAGGCTACCATGAAGCTGCACATGGGGATGAGAATTTTCTTGAGAAGAGGGAATTACAATTTCGAGAGAACACTGATAATTTGGCAGATGTCTGGGAGAAGATTGATAAAGTTACAGTTTCTTATGTATTACGGGAAGAGCAACGAAATGAGATATGGAGGCTAAGACAAGACAAAGAAGATGCATATTTGCAAACCATGATAATGGAGGAGATCCATATTACCCTTCTCAAAGGTTTGATGAAAGAAGTTAACATTGAATCATACTACTATGATTTAGAGAACTTGATACGCGAGGACATATATAAAGACGTGTTCAGGGAAATGGTAAGGCAGTGGAATGAGAACTTTGAAAGTGACAAAATTGATGCCCAGATTAGAAAAGAGATATTTTTCATCGTCTTTAGCGAGGCATTGAAGAATTATGGCTCAAATCGTGACTTTGCATTATTGGAGTTTCAAGATATCGGGGCTGTTAGTAATTTGGTAGAAGACTCAACATCTACTAACAAGTTATTTAGTGTAGAGGGTGCTGTAGGGGAGGATTTACAGGCAGCCTTGTTCGGGGAAATTTTTAAAGAACAAAGCAAATGCGCAGAAGGTTATATCACTGAAAGCTTGAATAGAGAAGAGATATATAGGGTAGTCTTTAGTGAAACCATCAAAAGTATTGTTAGCACTGCCAATACCAGGGAGTTTTTCCTAAGTGCAGAAAGTCTTGTAAAGGAGGATGTCTGTATGCTTTTATCTAGGGAGATGGTGAAGGAATTGAAGATGGGCATAGATGCATATAATATGGAGAGTCTAATATGGGAAGACATATTTAAGTTTGTCACTGTAGAGGCAGTGAAAGATGCCTTTGTCTTGCATAGAGAAGATGAGTCCCGAATTCAAGACAATCTCAATGGAGACATGCTCTCTCCTAATGGGATATATAATGATCTACAGGATACTGGAGAGGGGAATTTAATGCAACAACTAGATTCTCTATCACAATCTTTTCAGTTGGAGGAAAATCTGATGCTAAGTGCAAGTTCTGAATTAAAGGAATACACTACACAGCTTGACCTTTTGGGCTTGAAAAGTGAAGAGATAGATGGGCATCAGATATTTGAAGGGTTTCCAATTGATGAGGAACACACTTTCAGTTCAGTAAGCGGTAAGCTAGAGAAGGCCTTGCAACAATTGGTCTCGAGTAAGTCACTATTAGGTGAATTGGGATCTTGTTTAGGTGTTGGCATTGGTGATTTAGAAGAGGGTCATGATCAGATGACTCCTAGAGTTGGTGTTCAACATGTTGGACAGCCCTCCTTTCACTCTTTAAAAGATAATGAAGAGGAGCAGTTAGATACACCAGTTTCTATCTTATCACCTCTCCTGGGATTTATGCAAGCACTAGTGGATTTTGAGCACATGGTACACAAAAATTTAAGGATGAACATTCTGAGGTACTTCACTTATTCATGAACTTATATCATTGTAAACCATAATATTGATAGTGGCCTTTTGGTGTTGAGAATTTTATGAATTGTTTCTGACTGCAACTTGGAAATCATAGTAGTTTTTAAAATTGCTTTCTAGTTTATACTTTCTGGCGTAAGTTTAGCATATGAAAGTCATGAGATTATAAATTTAAACAGATTACTTCCTTCTCCTATATCACTAATCACAGTAAAACATATATGTTTTTTTTTTTAGGTTTTCTGTTTTCCTACTAGCTTGAGGAGAATAAAACTTCTTAGCACATAACTATGACATGCATCTAATCCTTTTTATTGTATGCAATCACATTATATTATCTTTCAAAATCAGATGTACTTTTTTTTTGACTAATTAGGCTGCTGTAATACTTATTTATAGGTTGGAAGAAGTGAAGTACAATTTAGATCCGCTTATTGCGCTAGTGGCCTCTTTGAGAAATAAGGAATTGCTTTACCGGAAGGCCTTTTTTAGGAAATGCCAGAATCTGCAGAAGGCTGAAGTTGAGGTTCTGAAATACAATCATGTTCCTCACATTATTTGTTCATCCTTAACATGTTGGTAGAAACAATCATGCTGAGTCAGCCAGTTTGTCTTCTATTTTATTGAGAATTCAACATGTAAAGTTGATTTTCTATATAGATGTCCGGAAGATCTTCCTTGAATCTGTTGTTATGCACGTTTGCCTAAAAATCTTACTTCTTTGTTTTGGGGTATAGGTAGATTTGCTAGGTGATCAAGTGGATGTCCTTCTAGGCCTACTTGAGAAGATATACACAACACTGCAGCACTATTCACCAGCTTTGCAGCAGTACTTTGAGGTAACATTCTTATTAGGTCTTATTTCACCGTATAGTAATGTTTTGTCTTTCAATGGAACATTATTTTTCATTCCAAAAAAAAGATAATGTCGCATTATTTGTATATATTTCATTTAATCATCTTTGTGCTTGGATGGGGTGATTTGAATTCTAGACCTCTCTATTGGAAATACCAAGAGGTGTTGGTTGAGTTACAAGGCTCTTGACATCTAACTTTTGTTTTTATGAGGTAATCATTGGGTGCATAATGGTTCTAATTTTTTATTGGTAATTGTTCTGTTCTCTTCCCGCAGGTCTCTGACATTTTGAATTTGATTAAGAAGGAACTAACTGGAAGAGCTGTTCATATATCCAATTAGTAAGATTAGAATTGTCCATCTCTACTCTCTAAAACAATTCCATGATACTTGCCATCATATATATAAAAGAGGAAATTTTTATCGATTAAAAAAAAAAAAACGTAGCTATATTTTTTATATCAAATTGTTCCTTTGCACAACAGAACATGTCTGCAAAAACATAGCAAAACTATACCAATGACGTGCATCTATACAAATCATCCATAATATAACAATCCAATAGTATCATGTGAAAGGTTGATAGGATCAATTCTAACAAAAGAGTATAAAATAGAATCATGTGACGTTTACTTATTTTATTATTTCATTGATGACTTGGTATAATTGTTACAAAAGATATTTTTTGCGCACATTGTATATCATGAATCACATCAGTCTTTCCAAAAAAAAAAAAAAAAGGGGGTAAAGCTACTTATCAATCACTTTTCTCATTTCCCAGAAGTCAAAAAGAATAACAAGGAGACATCAATTTTTTTCACAGCTAGAAAAAAGGGGAGGGTTGGCCAGTTAAATTCACACAGGCCTGCAAGCCTTTTCTGTTTGGAAGTCCTGAAACTGAGTGTACGATAATGATATGATAAGCTAGCTGGCAAACCATACAGAGTCTTCCATTTCATATTTACCGGCGTAATACACTATATATCCTCCAAGAATAACCCAAGAGAGAAAATCCAAAGACCTTTATATCTGTCACTCTATTGGGACGTTTAAACTCATAGGTACCTCCGCTGATTTCTTGTACCATCACACACAAACACACATATATACATAGCTATATGTATACTCTCCAAATTAAACTCATTATCATATGTACATTTAAATTTTTTTTTTAACTGTCATGGCAGGACTGTGTAAACTGTGATTCATTTCTATTCTTCTACTGCTTCTCTTCCCTGACTTCAACACTGTTTGAACGCTGCATCGCCACCCTCTTTACAGCCCGTATATGCTCCAGTGCCAACTCCAACACCCTCTTCACCGCCAACAATTGTTCCACCTCAGTCTCCTCCTCCGCCTACAAATATTAATGTTCCACCTCCTACAACACAAGGCTCTTCTTCTTCTTCTAGAGGACTGAATGGTGGACAGAAGGCAGGAATAGCGATTGGAGTGATGTCTGCAGCAGGAGCTTTGTTTTTGGGAGGGCTTGTGTACAAGAAACGGCGTTCTAATATAAGAAGAGCCAAGTTTGGAGTTGCAGCCAGGAGACCAGTTCTTTGAGGTTGCAGGGGATTCTTATAATTTCTTTTGTTTTCACTTTTCACCTTCTTCGGTTGTTTAAACCTTTAAAGTAATTACTGTTACAATAATGATTGACTTCATTGTTGAGTTAAACGATAAAATCATTTGAGCTTAAATGGTTTAAACTTTTGGATGAAATGCTAATACATGACAGTATCAAGGTATATTTAGAGCGCGTTTGGATAGGCTGTTGCGAAAACGTGAGTTGTGTCTTAAAATGGTGTTTCAAGAAAAGCAGCGGCCCGGGTTTTGGGCATTTTAAAACTATGCTGCATTAGTGCATATATTTTTGTTCTACTACTGCTTCTCTTCCCCGACTTCTACACTTCGTTTAGAGCCTTCCATAGCTGGCTCAGCTCTGAATATATATAATTGATTATTTAGTTAGAAGAATAGTAAATATATAATAGAATAATAAGTACGCTATTTATTTGATGAGTAAACCTCAGGTCCAATATATTTGATTCTCTATTTTTTTTTTTTGTTTGAGTAAAAATTAGATTCTCTAATTGAATTTAAATACTTGATCTTTTTTTAATTAATTATTCTTGAAAAGATCACCGTTCTTATCTTATTAGTCAATACAACTAAATGTTTGAATTCAATTGAAAAACCTATTGTATTGTACCTAAATTTTACCCTTATTTTATTTGTAGATTATAGAAAAATCAATTAAAATATTTAGCCTTTTCAATTTCAAAAAGAAAAAATTCAAATATTAAGACACCAAAACTACGTCCACAACATTTTCACAACATATTATAAGTGGTAAGTTGTTATTGGTTTTAATTTGAATCCACAGCTTAATTACTTTTTTGTTCACCTATAACAACCTATCACTTAAAATTTGTTATAAAAATGTTGTGGACATAGCATTTCTCTTTACAATAATATGGAAGGTGATTTTCTAATGAATTCTTTAATGTTATACATTAAACGAAAAATTATTGCAAAATTTAATACATAATCAATCATAGATAATTTCAAGATTTAAAAAAAGAGTGATACTATAGTCACAAACTATTTTATACTATTTTAAAAAAATGTTGATGTGGTCAACCTTTTATTGGTTTTCATTAGGCTTATAATTAATATCACTTTTTCATTTACCAATAATTACTTACCACATCAGCAGTTTATAAATTTTTTTGTAAAATAGTTTGTATCTCTAGTATTATTCTTAAAAAAAAAAAACGTTTAAGTGCCAGCTTAATAGATGTTTAAGTTAAAATGTATTAATTAAGGGACAATAATTTTGTTTATTTTCTTACTAATATTCAATAGATATTCATTTTAATTTTCATGTATTAATTTAGCTTTGAATGCTACTATATTTCTTATTCTTGAATGATGAATTTTTTCTCCGGATAAAATCATGGTTCCATGATCTATCCATGCAGCTAGGAGAGCGATTCTTTGAGGTTGCGAGGGATTCTTATTTGTTTTCAATTTTTGGAGCTGTTTGAAGCAATGTTTGGCTGTTTTAATTTGCTTTGATTCTGATACCAATTTGTTTGCCAAGCAGTGCGCTGAGGTTTCAACCTAAAATGAGATTAAACATAAGAATCAAACTTGGTTTTTGATTGATCACAAAACTAACATTTCCTGATCTAATTCAAATTTCAAGGCATAAAATAGGTGTCTTCTGAGTTCTGACTCAAAACCAGGGTAAAGCTTCAACCTTGTTGGGAAAATTAAAATCCTCCTTAAGGTTGGATCAAAATAAAATTTGGTGCAACTATTAGTAATTTTGTGGTTGGCTTGGGCTTTTCGTTGTAATTCATTTGGGCCTCTCCTTCTCTTGTAAATGGCAGGATGTACTTGTACATCTATTATCTTTAATTCTTTATCTGATTAAATTTATATGAAAAAGGAAATAATCTTAACCCTTTTTTTAATTATACAAAGTAAGAATTTTAGTCATTATTAACTTATAAATTGTGTAGTGTATACATCATCAGTCAAAATAGCAAAAAAAAAAAAAAAAAAAAAAAAAGTGGACAAATCCTTTAATAATACAACATGTCACAATATTTTCATAACACTAGGATATGCCAATTGAATTCAAAATATTTTGCAGTGTCAGAAAATACTTTGAGAATTGAGATGCCAAATAAAGCAGCCTCTCTATTCCCACATTTAGGATTTAGCAACAAAACTCAACTGCCAACTATAACGTACCTGCCAAGTATATTGGAGGAGGATTTGCTGCAACATTGTAGGTAGAAATTGCTGCACATGATTGGCTTAATTCATAATTTGATGTCACTTCTCTTCGACTGCCACCTTACCCTATATGCTACAACTGCAGATACAACTTAATTCATAATTTGATGTCACTTTTCTTTGGCTGCCACCTTACCCTATATGCTGCAACCGCAGATACAAGGTTGTTGCAAATCATCTCTCAAATATATATCCTGCAAAATTACAATTTTTTATTTTTATTTTTTATATTCACTTAAATTTTCCCCCTTTCTATCATCATGTGAATTACTATGATCTATTTTCCTACGTGTAGATCCCAGAAATTTACACAAGTCAAATTTTTCGTAAATAAAGCTTTCGCCGTAATAAGTACTTTTTGTAACTCTTAATGATGACTTCGTTCCTAAAAATTGGTTACTAAGACGAACCTTTTCGCCTTATTAGCTTCCTTATAAAGTTTGTCATTACAAGTTCCCTGGGTAATTACGTTTACCGTCTCCGGTTGGTCGAGAAAAGGTTCAAATAAGCTTTCAAACACATATCGCAATTCTGCTTTCCATTCTTCACCACCAAACACTGTTTCTCAAGGTATGTCTCTCTCTCTCTCTCTCTAACACTTTGCCTGAATTTGTCTCTTAATTCTCACATCTGCCTTTGCTACTGATCACTTCTTAATATTATCATTTACTAATCTTAGATCTTTGATTAAAGGTTTAAACTTTTTTTCTGATCCCATGATATGAATATTTAGTTATTGAATCTAAAGATGAATTAAGGGCTATATTCATGTTTACTAGACACTTTAGAAAATGGGGTTTGGAGAAAAATTCAACCTTTAACATTCTTTAGTGACAAAAAAAACTTAATGGGCAGTTTGGACCCAGATTTGATTGATAGATTATCTCTCTTTTGTAAAATGTGTTATATTGAAAGTGGGTTATTTGTGGATGATCATATGAGGTGATGTTTAAGATTGTTAGTTAGATCGGTGAAAATGCAAAATGAGTTTTTGATTAGATACAAATTTCATTAGTTGTAGACTTGTAGTTATCAGAATTTGCAAAATGGGTTAGGCTTATGAAATGCTTGTGGATCTCTTTAGCTTCCTGTATAGTTAAATTTTGAATTCCTTGCCGGAACTATATGAGGCTGAGGATGCTGTTATACCCCAATAGATTTAGCTGTTTTTTTTTAAAAATTTTTTATGATTGAAATAATATTAAGTTAGAAATGTTGGCAAAAATACAAGTTTTTAGTTGTAGACATGAAAGCTCATCTAGTATTTATCAAGTAATGTACCAATTTGTCATGTTTTCTTTGTGGGTAATTTTCAATTTTTTGAGATTGAGTTTGTTAGACTAATGGTTCAATGATTAAATTCACCATTTCTAACAACATTACTTTCGAGACAGACAGTAATTTATTAGAGTTGATCTAGTTTTACTGAAAAATCACGTCATGTTAATTGGACTCAGTTTGTTTCTTTCTGGTTATTCCATATTTTAACTGTTGTAGTTTTTCTCTCTATGTACTGCATGAACACCATCAGGTTCAATAGCTTGCGAGCATTTAATAATTCCCCACTGCATTTTTTTTTTTTTTTTTTGGTCTTGATTAAAAACAGTAGCTTTTGAATATTTGGAGGTGGTGATTCACTTGATAGTTATGTGGGTTTAGACTTCTGCTAGTTTTCATTGACTCATTGGGCCTAAACTATTTTATAACCTTTGGATAGTTTGTTATGCCATGTTATTGCTTTATACTTGGTCCAGCTTACCAATGGTTCACCCTTTAGAATGCTAGAGTCAAGGTGATCCATCTTTTTCACGCCTCAATTAGCAGATGCACATAAAGAGGGGGATGTCCTATATTGTGGTTATGCATAAAATTAGAGGTGGGTTATGTTTCTGGAGCTGCTTCGAGAATCTGGTTACAGTCATGGGATCATGCTTGCTCATGAAACCAGTTTAAATCATGTAATTTTTTGCATTATGAGGATAATTCTGGAATGGTTACAATTTTAAGGCAACAATAATCATAACCTATTTTTAACAGAATATGATATACCAATAATTGGCCTCTGATTTTGAATGTAAACAACCCTATGTGTATTTCCTTGAAAGAAGCTTATCAGCTTATTATTGTATTCTCATGCTATGAAATTTAAGTTCATCAATCGTATATCTATATATCAGTTTGGCTGCATTTAGCAAGTCTATCATGGAAGCCAACAGAGGACAAAATGGAATTCAACAACTGCTGGCTGCTGAACAAGAAGCTCAGCAAATTGTCAATGCCTCCAAAAATGGTAAATAATCTCTCCTTCTCTATACTAAATAATGGTATGCTTGTACTTGTATGGTTTCTGATATTTAGGGTTTACATGCACATGCTTAGTGACACATTCTAGATATTTGGT
The DNA here is from genome assembly GCF_932294415.1 of Quercus robur. Lineage (NCBI taxonomy): Eukaryota > Viridiplantae > Streptophyta > Magnoliopsida > Fagales > Fagaceae > Quercus > Quercus robur. The sequence continues at coordinate 58,286,654 of NC_065541.1, forward strand.
TAATGGGAGAAAGTGGGTAAATGGAACTGCTGGCAGAATAGTGAGCTAATGATGTTTGCCTGGCTCTGGCTGAGTTCAAATTAGTGTGTTTGAGTGGACAGTATATACCAAAGTATCTGGGAATTGTGTCTTGGAGCAATATCTTCCCAATGTGTTGAGACTACAAGTCCTATTATTATTTTCTTGCACACGTAAGATTTTTTTAGAGTTATATCAAAATATAGTGTCATGAGTTGGATTGTCATGACCATGAAACCATGTTTTGGCATTACAGTAAGATTTGATAACATGATCATGTGGGTGCTCACACAAATTTAAACAAAACAATTTAGCATTCACCCGACTAGCTGAGATTAGCCATATAAATCCTTTTCCACCAATTAGTACCATTTGGTCGCATGTTTCTGTCTAGTCATAGGGAATAATGTTTCTTATTTACATTTTACTGCCATGATCCAATTCCACATCTTGTTCACTGTTGCTCATCTTTCCCATGCTTTGAATTGAATTCAAATGCTCCTCTAATTCTCTTTAGATGGCATTAGACCAACAGTTGACATTGTTAAATGTTTATTACATGTTAATCTAAAAAAAAAATTTGCACAGAAACCTAAGTTTTGGACTGGACATGGAAGATGATGTGCACGTGTCTATTTATGTATGCTCTATTTTAGTGCTGAAACACTGGTACTTATTATACCCCCTTTCTTTTTCTCTTTCTTTTTCTTTTTCCAGCTAAATTGGCCAGATTGAAACAGGCCAAAGAAGAGGGTGATAAGGATATTGCTGAATTTCGTGCACAGATAGAACATGAGTTTCAGAGAAAGGTTGCAGAGGTAAGTGTAACAACAAAGTAAGGGAAATTGATTGTTAAAATCCATTCACATGAGAGTAATATCGGATTAACTTCAACAACTGGTTTCAAATCTCAGCTGCCAAATTTGATTCATCAGTGAGTCCAACTTAAACCTCTGATATTTTCAAAAAATTGATGTGGTTGTATGCCAGACACTTTTGTTGCTTACAGTGGGTATTTTGTGATCATTGAATATCATGAAAAGCTTCAGTCTGTGGGCAAATCTCCATAACTTCTATTTCTATAAATGGATATGCCTTTGACTAATATAAATTCCCCCTTTTGTCTCCATCCAAATTGTCCTTTAATTTTCTTTTCCTTACTTTTAGCCAAAGTCTTCCCAAGTTTTGTCGTCATACACAAGTGATAACTTAAATCTAGATTTCTCCGGATTGTTTGTATGATGTGGGTGAACTCTAGAATTCTAATGCGCATCTGTGGTTCTATTTAAGTGTTATTGATGTGGTAATTGGAATTTTTTTTCATGTATTGTCAAACAGAGTAGTGGGGATTCAGGTGCTAATGTGAAGCGGCTTGAACAAGAAACAGAGACAAAGATCCATCACCTGAAGACAGAGGCTGCAAGGATATCCTATGATGTCGTACAGATGCTTCTGAAGCAGGTGACCACTGTGAAGAACTAAACTCCTGGAAATGCTTGGTGGGTGCTTGGACGTTCTCGCTTTTTCCAGACTTTACCATTTGGAATTCGTTTGGTGGCAGTAACATTGTGTTTATTTCCTATGGCAGATATATTTATGACGTTTGTTAGTTGATTATGTACCATTTAAAATAAGCAATTCACTTTGTGCTCTTATTTTATCAGTGCTCAATGCTATATGTCTCTGAGTAGCAGTGCTATTTGCACTCTTGGAATGTACTTCTAATAGTTTGCATATTGGCTTAGATGTGATTATTGTAACATTTTTTGATGGCTTTGGCCACTAATAAAAGTAATGTTTGGTGAAATAGTTAATGGAGAAGAGACTATCATTTATCAAATTTATGAAATTCAGTGTTGAAGAATGGATCGCAATGCAAGGAATTTGATATTTTATTCTTGAAGAAGCAGAATTGCAGGTGCTTTAGAAGAATTTGTTTGCATCATGTTTCCAGAAGTTGATCTCACTAGGAGCCAAATAATAGGATATCCTGCAAGATTTGCTCTATCACTATGCAACATGCAAATAGTCCTACTCCTAGGAGTAAAGGTCTAGCTTTTGAAAATGCCTTTTGTTTAGGATCCTCAGCTTCTCTGTTAAGCATTGCCCACGCCATTGCCGGTGGAAGAACTCCAAAAAGAATTGTCATACAGTAGCCCCCCTATTCCACATTAAATCATAAATAGTAAAAATCTAAGCATGATTCTAAACAACGGTATTTGTGACTAAGATTTTCTATCTGATTTCCTCCTTCCTATACTTACAGCAATGTCAGTAGCAGATGAGAATGCATCTGGAACAGTAGATGACACAAAAAGAGCTGGAGTGACAGCCATTGTCATTGCTGTGAAGCTTTTATTCCTTCCCCACCATTTTCTCAGTCCAAAAAGCTTGTTTCCCTGCTATATTTATGCACAGCATCTCAGTTTTAGTGGTTTGTGTTGTTAATATGTGAAATAGGGAACATAGTAACTTATCACTCAAGAGTTAACTTACGATTCCTTGAGTGTTGTACCTTAGTTTCTCTGATTAAATTCAAACATGTGGCTACATTGACCAATGCGGTATAAGCAATGTTATCTTTTCCAAGACAAATAAATTCAATGCATCCGGGTGTTTGAATTTAATTATGAAACTCAAGTTATGCATTTAAAGAATTGTACATAGTTTTTCCCTAACTAAGGGTATGAAGGCTACTTGTGGTAGTTGTGTTGAGGGAAATTGCCATGTGAAGTTATTAAGTTGCTCCTTAAAAAACTCGAAGAAGCTCAAGAGTGTGCCAATTAGTGATGTCCCAACCGCCAAGAGAGAGAAGGCCTCAACCATAATTGAAACACCACTCCATTTCACCCTGAACAAAGAGGGAACAAGTGAGCTTGGGTTATTTGATGTTATTGATAAATCTAAACTCAGAGATTAATACAGAGAAGATCATGAGACATCGCTGGAGTTGAAAAGACATAATGTCAAAATCTTCAATAGTGCTATGCATGTCAAGATCGATATAGATAATTTGCAAACTTAAAAAACATCACCTATATGTCCAATTTTCCTTCTCTATTGATAGTTCAAAAGCTTTTTGGAAATATAGGTGATGTTTTTAAGAGATATTTTCCAAGAAAGAAAGTTAACAATGTTCCTCAAAAGGGAGTGTTAGCTTGAACTCCATCCATTGCTTAGTTAGAAATAGAATTAGTCATTTGCCAAGTAACTAGTAATCACATTTGGAACATGAAATCTTTCAGATACTTTTAGCACGGAATTCTGTTCTATTGAAAGGGTTAACTTGAAGGTAATAGAGTCTTCAGAGAGACCTCATGAGCAATTCAACAGGGTCAACAACTTGGTCGGACTGTGCTGAGAGGCCAAGTGCTACTGCATCCCAAACAAGCAATGCCAGCAATGGAACAAGACTACCAAGCAAGACTGAAGTCCTTATGCGTGTAAGATCACCACCCAAATAAGCACAAAGAACTGCCGTAAAAACAATTCTAATGAACAAGGGAACAATCACTTTCATTGGTAAATTAAACCAAGTAAAACTCTAAGAATATTATCTTTTTTACCAGGTGCAAGATCATGATATACCAAGGAAAAAATAATGACAGGAATTGTAGCTGGAACTTTTCCCCAGTCACCACTTCCCCCCAATCCAGCCCACCCTCCAGAGACAACTGCTAACACCTCAATTGCTAAAAGTAGACCTGAGGATCAGTTTCAGTACATTGTTAGTACTCATGTGGATCAAGATTTTACTACATATCTGACTCAATTGTATCAAACTCAAGAATTCAGGTCACACATACAAACATACACAATTGTAGGTCACAATCTAAGGAACCACTAGGCACATCTACTCTATATCATAAAAAGAGTACTCAAAAAAAAAAAAAAAAGTTACAATTGAGGTTTCTCTTATATGACTCAATTTGACCTAATAACCTGATGTGAGACTCAGTACATGCCCGCACAACGCACTTACTAAATCCAATTTACATCATCTGAAATATAGCACAAATTATGTGGGTTTCAGTTAGCTCAACTGGTAAAATCTCTGATGATTATATAAGAGATTTGGGGTTCAATCCATACCTACACCAAAAACTGATTGGTGTTTTGGTCTGATGATAAAGAGCAAACGTCATAGGTTGAAACTCCCCTACCAAAAAAAAAAAAAAATAGCACAAATTATATGTAGTACATTGTAATAAGTACCTATCATGGAAGTAGTGAGCCACTGGTTGGCTTGATCAGTGGCACGAGTCCCACCAATGGAGATGAGCATGGTGAAGACCGAAGTGAAGAAAATGCCTGAAATTGAGGCCGGAAGATTGATCAAATGGAAAATGATATCGCCGGACTTGGAACTATAGGCAATCATGGAAGTGTAGCCCAAGAATACATAGGTCACAGTGGCTAGAGTTCCACCCCACTCTCCTAGGGTTTCTTGGGCCATGGTCCTAATAGAAATGACCTCCAGTTCATCCTCTTCCTCATTTTTTCTTTTCTTCTTCCGTAGAGCCACATTGACTTCAACAAGTAAAAGTGCTTCAATTAGAAGAAATGCCCAACATATTATCATTGTTATTGAACTTGGAACCAGTCCCTGCAAGATAAAAGAGTGCTAATTAGCATCCTCAAACATAACCTTTCATTTGGATCTAAGAAACACCACCACAACAACAACAACCAATTCTTAATCTCAATTTTTTGCTATGAATTCTCAACACGCTAGGCATTGTCAGCCACAAGTATTCTTTTCTTTCATTCTATTCTATCTAAAGCCAACCTTTCTGTTACTTTCCTAATTGACATGTTCTTTTGTACTACTGGTTCTAAGTAGTTTTCACAAAGATATTAAAGAAAGAGAACCACTCTTTAAAATGTTTCTCTTTCATATCACTCATCAAATGATATTTTTAAGTATTTTTTTTTTCCTGACCCTCAATACTTGCTAAGAGCCAAATAGTGAGTACTTATTTTCCTTATATTACTAAAAATCCAGAGACTCAAAGTAGTAGAAAGATATAGAGAGTACTGCAGGGGAAGCTTTCTTTGGGAGTGCAAGTATCCCTGAACCAATACTAGTTCCTATAATGAGAGCAACAGCGCCAGCAATAGTTCCCTTCTTCTTAGCTACCTTGCTAGGCTCTTCCCTCAATTGTGAGAAATATTTCTTTGCCTTTCTAGCATTAGGTTTCCTAGTAAAGGATGAATTTTGCTCTTGCTTATGGAGGCAGAAGCAAGTGTAGTAACTGCTGCCAGGAAGAAATAGAAGTCATTAGTCCGAATATAACAATGAAATTGAAAGTGATGGAACCAATGTAAAGAAAGTAAGATGAGGGAGTTTTACATGTATCATACATCCTGGATTTGAAGCAAATTGTTCTTTTCCTTAGATGAATTGCTTCCCATGATGGATTTAATTTTGCATTTCTGTGGATTTTGGGATGTAGAGAGGGAGATGAAGGCATGCACTGTGAATCCATGATGGAGAGAGAGAGAGAGAGAGAGGAAGAAATGAATGTAGCTTAAGTTTCAGCCTTTCAGGCACCCAAATATCTTGGAAGTGATTTCTATGTTTAGTTTAGTCCACAAGAGGCTGTCAAGTAAAGCAAGCAAAGGCAAAGGAGCTATGGGGCCACACAAGATATTTCTCTCTTTTTTTGTCTCTCTTCTTGTGTGTGTGTGTGTTTATTAAGAAGGATATATTTGTTTGCGCTTTTGGTTTTAAGTTTGTACATTGGAAAGGATTGGGTTTAGAATATGGGTATTGTTTTGTTTGACACACATGATGTACTTTTTTTTTAATGTCCATGTTAGTAACTTAGTTTTGATGAGAAACAGGCACTCCATGCGAACATATTATGACGTTTTAGTTGCCACAAAATTTATAATGCCATCCTCCTAAAGAAGATTTAACCAGCTAAATATTTCAAAAAATTTATAATGCCATCCTCCTAAAGAAGATTTAACCAGCTAAATATTTTTTGAAATATTTAGCTGGTTAAACCTTCTTTAGGAGGATGGCATTATAAATAAAAAATATTTAGCTGGTTAAATCTTCTTTAAGAGGATGGCATTATAAATTTTGTGGCAACTAAAACGTCATAATATGTATTTGAGTTGAATAACTAGGAGCAATAAAAATGATGATTAAATCAATATACATATATATATATATATATAAAAGTAGAGACATCATGTTGGAGAGTATGAGGTTGTGCCATGTGGCGCATTCTTTGAAATTCTTTTTATTTAGTTTTCTACTTCAATAAAGTTTGCATTTATATTAAAGTATTAGTTCATTGAATTAGCCAATAGAGTAAATGCATATATTAATTATTTATTGTTGTGCATTAATTATTTATATTAAATGAATTTATATGATTATTTTTATAAACTCTATATAGAAAATAATTTTTAGTTGGAATAATAATAATAGATTTAGAATATGACATTTTTATTCATGTTTAGTTTTTTTGACAACAATTGTCACAAAAGCCATAAAAAAAAATTTAAATATTTGTAAATCCACTAAAATTAATCTTAATCCTTTAAATTTCCTAACATCTTTGTGTGTGCGCGCACACATGTGCGTGTATGTGTTTGTGTGAAACTAACACTGTAGTATGAATTCTATGTAATTAGAAAGATTACTAATATAATAATTATGTTTATTTTGTTATTTTAATTATTTTAAGCATAATGAAATTTTAATATCATATTTTAAGATATATATGAGAAACAATTTTTTTTTTTTTAATGTGAGAAACAATTGATTTGAAATATGGCATTTTTACACAAATTTAGTTGTTTTTACAACAATTGAAACCATGTCCAACAAAAAGGGAAAAAAAATTTAGTAACACAATCAAGAATGTTAAAAAAAAATAAAATTGAAAGGTATATGCATATTTTAGTTGGCATGAAACATGCCTGTAGGGTCTCTCTTTTTGAGCCCAAGCCCCAAATTGTATGGAGTCTTAGTTTAATGAGCTCAATACAATGAATTTGTAGAGAATGGGTTGGAAACTTGGACCTTAGCGGATCAGATGAATGACCAACAGGTCTGAGTGGTAAAGAAAGAAAGATGACATAGATTTACTAGGAAGGAACGTCCTCGGATGTTATCCGAGGAGACTCGTTCTTCATCTATCTCCCCCTTTTGCCAGTCCTTTTCCCCTTCTTTTATACTATCTTCCTCCCATTTCTACCGTCCACGTGTAGATTTATAGCTTGTTTGGAAGTTTAGAGAGGGAGGAGAGTAGAAAAGAGTAGAGGGGAGGAGAGTAGTGGGGAGGAGAGTAGAAGGGAACGGTTCCTCTCCACTTTGTTTGGATGTTTTTAAAATTAGTAAGGGGGAAGATAGTAATTAACCATTCTCCTTATTTGGATGTTTTAAAAATTAGAATGGAGAGGAAAGAAAATGATTAAAATAGACAAATTTACCCCTATTTGAAAATGGACTTGCAACATTAATCTATTATTAATTTAGAAAGAGTAAATTGAGAAATTTATCTAGTCAATAATTTATCTACTCTACTCTCCTTCCAAATCTCTCCAATTTGGAGGAATTAAAAATGAGGGGTTAGAGGTGGTTGAAACCCCTCCAAACTCCTCCCACTCCTCCCTTAAAAAACTTCCAAATAAGGTAATTGAATTACTCTTCCTCTCTCTACTCTATTCCCCCTCATTTGTTAAACTTCCAAACAGGCCATTAGGTTGATAGTGATGGTACTTGTCCCATCAGCCCCTTCCCAAAGTCGTTGGGAGTGGTTGTAAAGGCTGAAATGCAGGGTTCAGTTAATTGCAGAGCACTTAATGTATTAGTAGCAGCTTTCTTTTAGATATATTCAGGCCTCCCTTTGTCCTTTTCCTTCTTAATACTTATCCCCTTCCATGGAATGGTTCGGAGTGTCACCCTCAATGACAGACTGTCCCCTTTGTCCTCGGCCTTGCCTGGCCGAGGAGGAGTTTTTCTTTGGGCTGGGCTCTTGGCCCAACATATACATTGGTATGGGCTCCCTGGTTTGTCACCCCCATAATGCTTATCTATATTAGCTACTATATCATGCAATTTTCAATTTATAAACACACACACACACACACACACACACACATACACACATATATATAGAATGATCAAATCACTATACTACTCTTAGTGTATTTCTATTTTGTCTATATATAAAATAACTAAAGATTACAATTTTTACAATGAAATTTATTGAAATATCTTTTTTATACATTGATAATTGGGGGTAGAGATCTGAATCCTGAATATTTCTATTGAAAATTGAGGTGTCAATTAGTTGAGTTACAAGATTTTTGGCAAAATTTATCGAAGTATTGGAGAAAATTAATAACAAGTTACACTACATATCGTGCAGAAACTCAACTAGTTAGTCACTAATTAAATATAGGCCAAAATGCAAAACTAACTCTCTAAGTTTTACCATTTTTCATTTTAGTCCTTTAAGTTTCATTTTTTCCCAATTAAATCCTCCGTTAACTTGCTGTTAATTTCAGCCGTTATCTTACCAAAGTGGTGTCGTTTTAGACCTTAGTTAATATTTATTTATTTATTTTTTTCTGTTACCAAAAGCCAACCATTCCTTGTTTCTCATTTCCTTTTCTTTTCTAATAATTTTTTGGTTTAGGCAATTTCACAAACACTTGGTGCAATGGCTGAAGATGGTGCTGTCATGGTCTTCAATAGCATCACCATCACAGATGCCAAGACAAACCCATTTTCCCTCAAGGCTAGGCTAACCCAAATGCTACGTGGCAGAGCCATTGTCAAAGTCACAATGCAGAACAAGCTGAGATCGTTGAACAAGTTGGTGCATCTTGTCTCATTGTGTTAGACCCATCTCAACGAGGCATTTTTTGCATGCCAGACCCATCTCTCATCAAGGAAATGAAGCGCATTGTTTCGATCCCCATAATGGTCAGTGCCCGTGTCGGTCATTTCGTCGAGGCCTAGATTCTTGAAGCCATTGGGGTCGATTACATTGACGAGAGCAAAGCTATTGCTCTTGCAAATGAGGACAATTTCATTAACAAGCACAACTTTCTTTGCCCATTTGTTTGTGGGTGTGAAAACCATGGAGAAGCATTGAGCAAAGTAAGAGAAGGTGCGACTATGATAAGGATTCAAGGGGATTTATCTGGGTCTAGAAATGTAGCGAAAACCATCAAGAATGTGAGGACTGTAATGGGTCAGATAAGAATCTTGAATAACTTAGATGAAGACGAAGGACTTAATTGGGTCGGATCTTGAATAACATGGTAAGTTAACGGCTGAAATTAACAGCAAGTTAATGGAGGATTTAATTGGAAAAAAATGAAACTTAGAGGACTGAATTGACAAAATCCAAACTTATAGTATTGAAATGAAAAATAGTGAAACTTATAGGGTGAGTTTTGCATTTTAACCTTAAATATATTTCAAATTTATGTTGAATATACACCTTTTATATATGTATATATATAACATGACTAAGAAGGGAAGGTAACAATGGTTTGGAGGAAAATATATGAAAATAATATTTTATATATATAAATTTTATTGAATTTTTGTATATCTTACAAGATATGATATGATACTGTGAGGCCTGATAATTTGTGGCCCAAGCCCACTCCTCGTTTGGGCCCAAGGCTTAAGTCGAGGAGAGCTGTCTCCGAGGACGCCTAATGAAAGCCCAAGAAGGGCACGAGGACGATCTTATGCTCAGCACCTCCCAAAACACCTGGATAAAAGAAGCAAACTCGGTACAGGGGCAGGGCAAGGGAAAAAGCCGCCAACACAGTAATACAGAATCCTGCATCTGACAAGCCTATACTCAAACTCATGCCCTTGTGCTTTTCCAGCAACCCCCAACCACTCTAGGTATGGGTTGACTGGACAGACCTGCACCCAAAAAGTAAAACTAACACGTGGACACAAAAAGGGGAATGAAACACTAGTATAAAAGGAGAAGAAAACAAAGCTAAAGGGGGGGGGGGGGTGCGGTGAAGCCTAAGTCTTACAACCCTTGCTAATGAAGGGTTTAGCTAGTCAAGCCAAGCCCGTCCATACATAAATTCCCGTAGGAACTACGACTTGAAAGTTCAAAAACGTGTACAAAAACACTTTTGAACGTTTAGACCCCCAAAAACCAACTTAACCAACACAAGCAATATGTTAAACAACTAGTGTGCGGAAACTTAACATATGCTATAATATGAAATTGGTTAAACAACTATCTAAGCCATAACAAAATAAATCACAGCAGATAATGTAAAGGCAGAGATAGAGAGGAAGGAAGATGCAAACACAGCGATAACACCAGATATGTTATCGAAGAGGAAACCGAAGACCTCGGCGAAAAACCTCTCCGCCGCCCTCCAAGCGGTAATCAATCCACTAGAAAATACAGTTGGGATACAAGGACAGCAATAGACCCTCCAAGCCTAATCTACCCAATGCACCTAAGCCCTCCAAGCTTCTTGCTCCAACGAGGTTGCGCCGAACCTTTTTCTTTTCTAGCTTTCCGGATTCCGCTACTACACCGTAGCATCAACCAATGAATATTGGCTCCTTCCCAGAACTCCAAACGTCTGTCTCACAAAGATGATAATGGTGAGAACCAGGTTTGGTATAAAGGCCTCTCAAGGATTTGACAATGGAGAGGAAGAGAGTGAGGGAATTTGATGAGACTCTAAGGTAGAGATTGTGGGTGAAACAATCTGGTTTTTCTTTAGGGTTTTTCTCTCAAAATTCTCTCTGGAAGCTCTCTTTCAATCGTGGGTTAAAAGGGTATTTATACTGAAGAGGAGTGGAATGCGAAACGTCAGGTTTTTCCAAAACAGGGGTGGCTCGCGGCTTGACCTCGCGGCTTGACTAAGTCGCGAGATCCAGTCGCGAGTTAACCGTATGGCCAGTTGTCCTGTTTTGTCCTGTAGTGCTCCAGCTAGCATGATTGTTCATCTTCCAGCATGCTTGGCACGTGTGCATCTTCTGGCGGGTTGAAGCCGCGAGTCCAGCCTCGAGTCCCAGCCGCGACACTCTGTTTTCTTGCACACTTTTGAGCAATCTTCACACTATCTCACTCACTACCCTTACAACAATCCCACCTAAATACAGGGTTACTAAATGCTGAATTACAAGCAAATTTGGCACGGAATAAAGCCAATTAGATGGTTGAATAATTTCAACCTTACACGACTAAACCGCTCACCTGTGCCCAAGGTCATGCCTTTCAGGCCCACTCTCTACAAATCATATTGTTGGGGTCTTTTACATGCGAGCCCAACGTCGTCTATGGGTCTTTAAAAATCGAGTCCCTACGATACGATACATAATTTTGTGGCAACTAAAATGTCATAATATGTATTTGAGCTAAATAACTAGGAGCAACAAAAATGATGATAAAATTAGTCATTAATTAAATATATTTCAATTTTTTTTAGAAGAATCTCAAATTTATATTGAATATACACCTTTTATATAGTTTTTTTTTCTATAAATTTTATTAAATATTTGTATATCTTACAAGACACAATATAATACGATACATAAATTTTTTTTTTTTTTAAATCCACAATTTGATCTATGACCATGTCAATTATTGTCAAATAAAAATTAAACATCACATGTATAAGTATACCATTGTCAAAATGTCAACCGCCTAGTTGCCTGGAGGTGTGTTGGGACCTTCACAACCAAAAAGGCCGAAAAGAAAGTTGAAAGACAACTTAAGCTGGGCCACAACAATTCCAAGCTGATCTCAAAAATAGAGATCACAATCTCCCATTGGGCCTAGCTCGACAAAAATTGGGTCATGTTAGAAAACCATAGTTTTTGGCCCTCGTTACCATTATAGACTTCGTCTGAAAGGGAAATAGACTTGAGCTTAAGGACATTGAAAAAAAAAAATGCTCGAACATGATCTGGGCCACAACAATTGCTACTGATCTCAAAAATCAGAGATCACAATCCCCATTGGGCCTAGTTCAATAAAGACATTGGGTCATATTATACAAAGGACTTGAGTTCATGATGGGCCCATTATTAGTGAATTCCTACAAATCTATGGTAATTAAAAAAAAGAAAATAATAAGAGTTTGTGTTTTAGTTTGCTTCCTTGATAATATGTCAAGAGGCTTCTTGTATTTATATTCATACAGACAGAGTTGTGGAATTGTAGCTGTAGAAAATGTTGTCTCAATAGTAATTAAGAACTATTTTCAAATACTTATAATAAAATTTAAAAAGAAAAAGATAAAAAAGTACCACTTCCAAATTAGTGGCTCCAACGAACATGGTAGATGAGCAGAATCTCTTACTCTTGAGTGTTGATAGGATCGTAGTAGGTTCAACAAGCTTGGAAAGGGATAGATTTGGAATAAGGAATGCCCATGTAGTTGTGTGGTTTACTGTTTGTAAATTAGTCCTTCGATTTTGATAGGCATATTAGTAGAGGTGGTTCATCCTTTATTGAACCACATTTTGCCTTTAAAATTATTAAAAAAAAAAAAAAAATTCACCTTAACTTTACTTGGTTCTCCTAACAAGCTTAATTTGTTCAAGTCTTTTTAGATAAAACAACTAGGGTTTGGGAAGTTATATGCATGTTTGTTCACCTAGTTCACCTATAAGATGTATTATTTGTCCACTTTCTCTATAGTTATATCCATTTGTATAGTTTATATCATATTCACTTATCACATCTATTAGTTGAATGGATGTGATGTTAAGACTTAAGAGCTTTGTGATTTAATGATATTGTTTGATACTTTCATAGAAGAGAATTTGCGTTTAAATTCTTTTATCCTACTAATTATTTTACACACTCAAAAAAAAAAAAAATATGAACAGATTAGATATGTACAAACAACATTTCCTTATGCAAACGAATTAAACCTTGACATAAATAAGGTATGGATTCTTTTACGATTGATTTGACTGACACCCATTATATCAAAGAAAATATACCTCGACTATGACAAGTAACAAACCCTAGCTAGACTGGTTCATCTTTGGTTGATGTATCATCTTTTAACTTTTTGTGGGGAGCTGAATTTTCCATCTTTACAATTGCACCCAATTGAATCAAATTTCGAATTAGATAAAGTTGCCATTTTTGGTATTTGTCGAATCAACCATGCATTTTTTTCAGTGCTTGTTTCAATAAAATATTTGTGAGACCCAGAAATGATAAAAAGAGAATCACAACCAAGGAAACAAATGTGTCGGGTATTCAAAATGTCTTATGGTCAATAGCCAATAGGTCTCAACAAAATAAGGTAGGTCGGTGAATAGGGGAATGGGATAGAGATAAATGTGAAAAGGACCAATCAATGATAGAGGATAGGAAAACCATTTGAAGGGTTGTGAAAGAAAGGAAAAAAAAAAAAAAAAAACCCAGACTGACACATGCAATATTGCAACATATGTGATTGAAAGAAGCAGATGATTGCAGAGTTATTGAAGAGAAACCCAGAGAGATCTGAGTCTATCTAAAATCCTCAATGGGCTTGTTTTTCTGTGTCTCCTTCAATGAATAAATACACCCTCATAGCAGAGTGGTTTTCCATTCTCTGCTCACAACAAGCCAAAACACATTAACACACCCACACGTGCTACTTCTCTTTCAAATTCAATGTGTGCTTGTGTTTCTTTCTTTATTTATTTTTTTCAAACATTGTTTCTGTGGTACAGTAACAGACTAGATTTACTTGTTTTTGTTTTGTGGGGGTCTAGGAATTGATTAGAATAGTATCTCAGATTCTCAGTACTGTAATACCATTGTCACCTTCTTTGATATAAAATCTCTCCAATATAATTTGAGCAAATCAATGAAAAATAATTGCCAAAGACAGAGAGAACAATACTACAATAGTATATCTCAATGATGAAGATGCCATTTCATCTGCTATTAATATCTTTCCTTCTCTTTTTTTTCAAGTAATAGAATATGTTTTTATTAAAAGATAAGTAGAAGATTTTTTACCCTATAAATTGTATCGTGTTGTACTAACTAAATAAACTTTCTCCTTAAACTTTTTATTTTTTATTTTTAAATTGTTATAAAATACTACTAATCTTGCCGTTTAAACTTTGAATATTTTCTCCCCTAAATTTCTAAGCACTTTGTACATGAAGAAATTCCAACTTTCTCCTAAAACAAAGGAAGAAGTGCATTAGACAACAAAACCATTCCTATCTATTGCTAGCATTTGTTAATGGCAATAATAGGAATTTTGTTTTGGAGAGAGAGAGAGGTAAAAGATAAGTGTAAAGACATGGATTAAGTAAAACAATTACCTAGTACTAGTGGGATAATCATAACTAAGAAGAATAACTATCAAAGTACGTCCATCTTTAGCCTAAAAAATTATGAGCATATTGATTCGGTTCACGGAAGAGATAGACAAATTTCTTGCATCTTGGAATTGGATTATGTGACTATCTCCATTCTCCAACGATCTAAATTTCCATAAAGAAGAGCGTGTGAGCCTAAAATGATGAGCGCCACTCACGGGTCTTTCAGTCAATTTCAATCTCAACTTGGGGCATCAAATTTTCCTGAACAAATTGAGTAATTCCATGATAAGCACATTTAGGCTTTAGTGCATTGTTGCTTTTTAGACTTCCTTTTTTGTTTTCTCCTCTTTATATTCGTTTTCTTCCTTTCTTTTAAAACTACAAAATTGAGTAATTGGATGAACAAAAAGTAGGGCTATAATGAATGATGACGAAAAAAATTCTAAATAATTGAGCTTGTAAACATCAAACGATAGTTTGCCAACATGCCTTTATCTATCTATCGATTCCATCCCATTACTTAACAAAGAGTGGGCTCAAGTTTGTGACAAATGACGTAATTATGTGTATTTTAGTGATAGTCACTTCTCTATCACTCCACACAAAATCCAAGTATTTTGAGTCCCAACCTCATCTAAATTTCTTTGTTTTGGTCTAACAGATGCCTTTTGATTAGAGTCTTTAGCTAATCTGCTTGACCCTTCTTTTATTCGGTGGTAATTACAGGCTGATAGCATTGACAGTTACTTGTCAGTTGGCATCCATCAGGACTTTCTACTTTCTTCACACATATCAATTACAACAATTCCTTTCAACAAAGAACGAGTGAAATCAAATGCCCCCTAATATAACTTTGACTCATTTTCTAAATTGGACAAAAAAAAAGTCATAAACAAACGAACTCTTAACTTTTAAAATACGGAACTCTGTACAGCTTTAATTTATTGACCCTTCAAACATAAAAGCAGAAAAAGTGTTACGTAGACAACACTTTCATTATAAATTTTAAATGATAAGTTGTTATGTTCTAACTTGAATCCACTATTAGAATTACTTTTTGTCCATCATAATAGTGAGTAACTACCTACTATTTAGAATTTGTTGTGAAAATATTGTGGACATAGCATTTATAGTATAAAAAAAAAATTGGGATTTTAGCTTTAACTAGTGAAGGTAGGTGAGGTTAGGATAAATAATAGATTAATTTTAGCATAATAAACTGATAGGAATAAAAACTACATTTGATCTCATCCAAAAGACCCAAAAATGTATTCAACCTTATCATGCTAATTATTGAGCAAAGTAGGACAACAAATTCTAAATGGTAAGTTGTTACGTTCTAACTTGAACCCATCACTGGAATTGCTTCATTTAGAATTTGTTGTGAAAATGTTATGAATATAAAGTAGAAAAAATCTTTGGCTTTTAGTTTAAGTGGTGAAGGGTGGGTGAAGTTAGGATAGGTATTAGATTAATTTTACCATAATAAGCCGATAAGAACAAAAACTACCTAGCCAAAATACCCAAAAAAGTATTCAACCTTATCATGCTAATTGTTGAGCAAAGTAAGACTAGTCGTCTTTCTATTTTTCCCCAAAATAGATGGTTATGAAACCTATAATAAAATAATCTACACCAATAGAATTTCCTTAATCCAAAACATAAGGCATAATACGAGGAATTAATGTTACATGGTAGAAACCTATAGGATGAAAAATTATTCCTTCGCGCGGTATCTACTAAAAGTTCCTTCCAACAAACAAGTCGCCAAAGAGATGTCCACTCAGCCTCTCATCACGTAATGACTTTTGCTTTGGACCTCATCAACGAATTAAATTACATCATTATCATGTCCTTAAAACTCAAAACGTGAAACACGACATGACTTTTAATAGGGTAATACAAATACTAGAATTAAACACTTGGTTAGAGAAGGTATGATATATGCCTCTCCTTCCTCTCTCTCTCTCTCTCTCTCTCTCTCTCTCTCTCTCAGTTGGTGGATCCCACTACAAACACTAGTATTAAAACACTTTGTAAGAGAAGATATGTATATGCCTCTCCTCTCTCTCTCACAATTGGTGAGACCCACCAATTGTAAGAGAGGAAACATATCTATGATGTAGAGTATATTTTTTCACTCTGTAGGCATCTACAAGGATTTTTTTTTTTTTTTTTTTTTTTTTTTGAGATAGTTACATTATACCATTAATCCTTCAACTCGAACTATTTTCTCATAGATTTTTAAATATTTTGTGTATGGAAAAATGGTAATTCAGCTATAAAGCCCTTAGCAATAATATCTACCAGAAACTTCTTCTGAAAAATTGATTGTAAATAACTAAATATAATCTCTCTTTTTTAAAACACTTTTATGAGCATGCTTCATACAACACTAATTCTTGTTAATAGCTACTAAAAATGTTGAATGAAACAGTTCACTTGACCTTTCCAATCACAGAAGATGAGATATGAAGTAAACGTGCATTTTTTTGGCGTTTGCAAGAGTTGATTCTCACATATTCTGATATTAGTTTTTTTTTTTTTTTTCCTCTCTAGTACGATTGTACGAATGATGCCCTTTCCCTCTCATATTTTCTTTCTAGTCTTATAATGAATAAGATAAATTACATTAATATACAATTTCATAATCTGACATGTATAAATGAATATTACACGAAAAAAAAAAAAAAAAAAAGTTAATAGCTGTAAGCCTGTAAGGACAAAAATCAGGTACAGTTATTTAGGTTTATTGTATTAGATTTTTTCCAATCATTTCTAGTCTTTAAAAAAAAAAATAGCGGTGTTATTTAGTAGAGCACATTATATCATCCAGTAACATAAAAAGCTTTATGTATAATTTAATTGATAATTGAGTAAAATACAAAGACTATCCTTAGGATTTGGGCTCATGTCAAGTACTGAACTATCAAAACAATTCAAAAGTATTCAATTTGCTCATTTGGCACAAATGTCATTTAATACCATTTGAAAATCTCTATGTTCATCTTGCTTTTTTCTTCATCTCTTACTATTATTTATTTATTAATGACTACCCATACACATATAATTGCTACAACATAGTAATTGCGAGACCTTTACAATCAAAGATAAGTTGTCGAAAATCGAAATGAAGTATATGATGTGAGAACCATGAAACTTTCAAATGGTGCTAATTGCCATTTATACTAAGAAAGTAAATTAGGTATATTTAAAAATTCTTGATAACTCATGTTATTAACCCAAACCTCAAAATTAATCATGATTTTTTGTATTTTACCATTGATAATTTACATATCACCAATTTACGTTTATCTGAGTCTTTAATATCTTGAATAAACTTGTACTATCGGTAGGTGAAAAATAAATTATAAAGTTAATAGTGTAATAATATTCTTTTTCCCGTTCAGGTACAGTTTTGTATTTTAGAGTCTTTACACAAGTCCTTTACGGAAAGTTCTTAAAAGAAGCAGGTAACCAAAAACATTGACGGCCACATGTACAAAAAGAAATAAAACTTAGTACTATGTGAAGGTCAAAGTAAATTGATTATGGAGTTCGTACAGTGTACTCTATAAGTCTACGTTCTTAGCTCAATTAAAGTTTTATTGATTACGTAGTACTCCATAAGTTAAAATAAGAAGAATTTCATTTTCTTTCAAAAAAAAAAAAAAAAGAAGAATTTCATTTAATTAGTGATAATGTGTGATGCATTAAAGAAAGCAACCTTTAACATTTCTACAAGTTTCCCAGCTTTTTTCTTCAACTCTGTAATTAAGTTTTTGTTTAATGTTATAAAATTCATCTTTTACTAAAAACATAATTATACTAGCACGCAGAAACAAAATATTAAAATCATTTAAAATTTTTCATTTTCATTGGTCAAGTTCCTCAAAAATAAAAATTTTCATTAACGACATCAAAATTGAACAATAAAAAATTACTTAAAAAGGGTATCAACAAAAAAAATTTAATAAACGAAAAATCTCTTTTTAGAATTGATTGAAACAGTATATTTTAAACTTTTAAAATTTTAAATTAAAAATAATCATTATAGAGCGGATGCTAATAGTTGAATACTATCATGTTTATAAGAAAAATTATAAAACACTTTTGTCATTTTAGTTCTTAATCTTTAACTTATTAAATTGTTTATCCCGTCAACTGTACTTTATATATTGGACACTAGTTTCATATGTACTATTTTCATATGTGGTACTAAACTTAAGGATGATGAACATAGTAACCAATTTGATAGAAAGTTTAAATTTTAAGGATTAAAAATGACAAAAAAAAATTTCATAGAACAAAATGATGATTGACCTAAATTTAAAAGGTGTAATTTGTTTTTTAGTTTTTTTTTTTTTTTTTCAAATTTCAATGCAAGAACAATTAAGAATCTTAAATTACAACTAAAATGATAAAAAGTGTAATTTTTTTTTTTCAAATTTCAATGCAAGAACAATTAAGAATCTTAAATTACAACTAAAATGATAAAATGTGTAATTTTTTTTGGGTCCGGTTAATGTGTGCCCTTAGGGCACATATTAAACTTTCTGTTTTTGGAAAAATTTTCTCGAGAATTGAAAAAGCTGTCATTACTTTTTCAATTCTCTGATAAAAGGTGTAATTTTTTTTTAGTTTTTTTTTTTTCAAATTTCAATGCAAGAACAATTAAGAATCTTAAATTACAACTAAAATGATAAAAGGTGTAATTTTTTTTGGGTCCGGTTAATGTGTGCCCTTAGGGCACACATTAAACTTTCTGTTTTTGGAAACATTTTCTCGAGAATTGAAAAAGTAAAATGTTTCTAAAAACAGAAAGCTTAATGTGTGCCCTAAAATCCATTTTTTTTTAGTTTATTTATTTTTTTCAAATTTCAATGCAAGAACAATTAAGAATCTTAAATTACAACTAAAATGACAGAGGATCTGGTTAATGTGTGCCCTTAGGGCACACATTAAGACTTCTATTTATGGAAATATTTTCTCGGGAATTGAAAAAGTTGTCATTACTTTTTCAATTCTCAAGAAATTTTTTTCCAAAAATAGAAATTAATGTGTGCCCTAAGGGTACACATTAGTAAAATCCAATGATAAAAGGTGTAATTTTTTTTAGTTTTTTTTTTTTTCAAATTTCAATGCAAGAACAATTAAGAATCTTAAATTACAACTAAAATTATGATTGACCTAAATTTAAAAGGTGTAATTTGTTTTCTAGTTTTTTTTTTTTTTTTTCAAATTTCAATGCAAGAACAATTAAGAATCTTAAATTACAACTAAAATTATGATGGACCTAAATTTAAAAGGTGTTATTTGTTTTTTAGTTTTCTTTTTCAAATTTCAATGCAAGAACAATTAAGAATCTCAAATTACAACTAAAATGACAGTTCTCCTAAATTTAAAAGGTGTAATTTGTTTTTTAGTTTTCTTTTTTCAAATGTCAATGCAAGAACAATTAAGAATCTTAAATTACAATTCAGCAAAAAAAACAAAAACAAAAAAAAGAAGGGAAAAAACTACACAACAAGTTAAAATTGCCAAACAATAGGGTCAAAGATTATTAGATTACCATGATTGGTACGAGTGATTGGAGAAGTCAGACTGTAGACTTAGGTGTCACCAATCATCCTATCCATATTAGTTTCCTTTCTTTCATTTTCCTAATATTTTGGTCTAATATAAAATTTAGAAACCCAAAAAAAAAAAAAAAAATCTCATCCCGTACTATTCACGTTTACGGATTTACAGTTAAAAATCACCGTCATTTGAAAGAGTCCTAACCGGCCTAAACAAAATAAAAACAAAGCCCACTGTATCAGGTAATGACCTAACATAGACCCACTGTACCCGTCAGCACGTATACCACACTGGACCCCACCCTCAAGGGCAAATTCGTCTCAAAAAAATAATTTTTTTTTTTTTTTTTTTTTAAAACACAAATTTAGTGGGTCTCCACTCCTTCGCCGACTGAGCAGTGGCGCTACTAAGTAGGTCCCACAGGTAACGACAAAGACGCGGGAGAGATGAAAGATAAAAAAAAAAAAGGAAAATTGCGGTAATTGACCGTTGATCACGGACATAACAGAGGGGGGGGGGGGTGAAATGAAATATTAACCGTCTGATAAATCTGGGGTTAAAACGGATTTGACCCGGGTACGTACAACCGTCGGTGCCCCGTTAGTTTGGACCGAACTGAGTATTGTTGTGTAGTTAAGGTGGCCACATATATAGAGAGAAGCGCCTTTTTACATAAAAAACAGACATGCTCTGCAGCTAACTCAGTTCTTTGCCTCGTCTTCTGGCTCTTTCTTCGTTTTTCTCTTTCTTTGTTATTTATTTATTTTTTATTTCAAACGCTGTCGTTTGGAGGTTGAGCGTTGCTTGTCAGTATAAAATTGATGTGGTATATTATAGAAAGTTCTAATTGAGGAAGCGGTTTACGTTTTTAAAGCTGAGAAATTTTGGAGTCTCTGAGAGTTTATTTTTATTTTTTATTTTTTGGCTGGTCCAACAAAAAAATATACTGATGGTCATTGGCGTGACTTTCAAGGGCTATATTGTTGTTGCCGAATTGAGCTGCGATAAAAGCTCGTTTCGTTCAGGCATGTTTGGAGAAGGTTTTTGATTTTTAAACTCTGAATTTCTTTTTAAGGTATCCAGGTGGGCATGCAAAGCCAAAAAAAAAAAAAAAAAACAAATTAAACTGAGGGTTTATTAGGTTCATCCAAACAAGAGCAGAGAGCTTTTTATTTGTTTCTTCAATGGATTCGAATCAATCGGAAATGCAAGAACCGAGCATCGACACCGACAAGCTGAGCTACGAAATCTTCTCTATTCTAGAGACGAAGTTTCTGTTCGGCTACGACGACCAGAAGCTTTGGATCCCCAAGCAGATCGCTCCCGCAGCCGAGTCCAAGCCGGAAACTCAGCCTCAAGCTCAACCGCAACCGACGATGGTCGATAATGGCGTTTCGGCGATCAAGAACCAGAGAGGCAAAATCTGCATTCTGAGCATCGACGGAGGAGGTATGCGAGGTATTCTCTCAGGTAAAGCCTTGGCCTATTTGGAACACGCGCTCAAGTTGAAATCCGGCAATCCAGACGCCAGAATCGCCGATTACTTCGACGTCGCCGCCGGCTCCGGCGTCGGTGGCATATTCACCGCGATGCTCTTCGCTACAAAAGACCAGAACCGTCCGATTTTCAAGGCGGAGGACACGTGGCGCTTCCTCGCTGAACAAGGCAAGCGATTTTACCGCCCTTCCTCTGGCTCTAGTTCTAGTACCGGCGGCGGTTTTTTCCGTCGGCTAATTAGAGGCGGCTCGGCTAGTTCTACCGGTTCAGCTACAGCCGGTTTAGAAAAGGCGGTGAAGGAAGCTTTCGCAGACCAGAACCGGAGTTTAACGCTGAAAGACACGTTGAAACCGGTTTTAATCCCTTGCTACGACTTGTCCAGTACGGCGCCGTTTCTGTTTTCCAGAGCCGACGCGCTCGAGACAGACAGCTTCGACTTCAGGCTCTGGGAGGTGTGTCGTGCCACGTCAGCAGAACTGGGGGTGTTCGAACCGGTCCAAATGCGGTCCGTCGACGGTCAAACCAAGTGCGTGGCGGTCGATGGCGCCTTAGCTATGAGCAACCCGGCCGGTGCGGCGATTACGCACGTGCTACATAACAAACAAGAGTTCCCATTCGTGCGAGGCGTGGAGGACCTTTTGGTTCTCTCTATTGGAACGGGTCAGTTGGTGGAGACTAACTATGATTATGATCAGATCAAGAATTGGAGGGCCAAGGAGTGGGCTCGACCCATGGCTCGGATCTGTGGGGACGGCTCGGCCGACTTGGTGGACCAGTCCGTAGCCATGGCCTTTGGTCAGTGTCGAAGTACTAGTTACGTGCGCATTCAGGTAAAAACTTAAAATAAAAAAAAAAACTCTCCGCACACAACAAACAATTGCACAAGTCAACCAGTTTATGAAATTGTGTACACTGTCTGTCATGTAATTATTTTTTTTTAACAAAAAACATAGCAAACGTTTACCTTACACGACATTAGATTATTACATTACATTATTATGAGCTTAGAGATGATTAATTGGTTTGGATTTTTGGAGCGTGTGACAGTGTTGGCCAGGCTGGTAAGGAGTAGTAGAATTTTGTTTTTACATAGTGATGGTGATATACACATAAATGTATGTATATACATATACAGAATATAGGCTAACGTGCGCCGGAGTTTGGGTTCATGCAATTAATGTTGGTCGTTTGGCCTCGGATAATGAGGCCATTGCAACCCATGCGGTACACTGGGGCTCAGATTTCAGTGGCCAATAGGAGGGAGCAATAGCGGGGACCTGTGTGGGTTTGTTTTTTAGGTGTTGGGTTGCACGTGATGGTGGGTTTGGAATTGGTACTGGTTTTTTTGGGGTTTTGGGTTAAAACCCTGCAGTTTTAGCCAGAGTCCTTTACTTTAAATTCACTGTCTTCTGGTCTAAGTGTCAGTTACTTTTAAGCATTGACCCTAAAGTTGCTGGATTGTTTGTCCGAGAAATTCGGTTTGTTTTGGCTTTTGATTTAAGGGATTTAATTACGTCTTGTTTGCAGTTTTTGGTCAAGATGATAACATTCTTTGAACTTTTAATTGTATTTAACAAGATTTCTTTGAGTTCTTTAAAAGCATAATTGTATAGTACAATAGTTATTTAAGCTATTGGAGTTCCCAACTTTATTCCTTAATATCAAACTCTATTCTATTCACTATGAATTTCATTTTATGTTGGTAACCATAAAATTTTGTTACTACCACTATAAAAAAAAAGTAGTGTTAATTTTTTGGTACCAAATTTAACCGAATGAAACATAACAAGTGGTCTTTTGTATGGATTATCTTGCCTGAAAGTGGATGGGAATGGCTGGAGAGCTGGGGTTTGGATTTACTAGGGAGTGAGAGACATCTGAGTGGTCATAATTTACCATTCAGATTATTAGATACTCATAGGCTCATTGAAGGGAAACATCAGACAAATTTCCATACATCACTTACTTATTATGATATGGGCCAACCATGTGCTGTCAATGTGCAAGGACTTTGTCACTTGGGTTCTTGTTTTGCTATTTTATCCTACCTAAATGCCAAGCCACTAGATTCTGCAGAAATGAGAGGAGGGTTTCCTCTAATTGATCTTTTTCCACGAAGGCATTCAATGAATCAAGCAGACTTGTTATTAGTAGATAACAAGCTTCTGGCACATGCAATATAGTATTACAGTGTTGCTTCGAGAAGAAATTGGAGCTCCATTAGGTCCCTCCCCCCATATAGAGGTGTCAACTATCACTTATTTAGTTCAATAACAATGCACCCTCCCAAATTGGTTATAGCCCAAATAGTCTATGCTAGAGGTGTAGGTGGAGTAATGTGGTTTTCAGTTTTTAAATAATATTACACGTATTTCTACATACTTTTTCACCCACACGTATTTTCAAAAAATACAAACAACGTTATTAGAACAACGTTACTAAACGGCCCCTAAATTCTAGAGCGTATGTTCTATTGGGTGGGTCTACTAAGTTCTGATTTCACTTTCTTGCATTCAAAGTAGTTATAACTCAATCATCCATTGAGAATTTTTGTTTTAATATAGCTATTAATTGGATGGTATATCGTCTAATTGAAGCACATCTTTCTAATAAATGTGGTTTGACAGGCAAATGGGCTAAGCGAGGGACGATGTGGGCTTAATGTGGATACAGACCCAAGTCCCAGCAATGTAAAGATGCTCATAGGACTAGCAGAGGAGATGCTAAAGCAGAAGAATGTTGAATCAGTGCTCTTTGGAGGCAAGAGGCTTGGAGAGCAAAGTAATTTCGAGAAGCTTGACTGGTTTGCTGGAGAACTAGTGTTGGAGCATGAGAGGAGGAGTTGCAGAATAGCTCCCACTGTAGCTTTCAAACAAGCTACACCAAAACCCATCTAGTTTACTATTAGCAATATTACAACCAACCAAAAGAAAAGGTAAGCATTCCCCTAATGCTACATTTTAATAAGTTTCATTCTTTTACATCAATTTCAAAGGAAGCATTATAGTGGACCATAATAGAATTAAAATGATCATTCTGCACAGAGTTTATCTTAAAATAATTAATACAGTAGAGAAATGCCACTTTAAAAAAAAAAAAATAGTGGAAATGCCACTTAACTACCTCATAACTCATAAAAATTTTTGTACTTTGGCTTCAATGCATATATGCCAAAAGACTCTGGTTATAATGACATAATTCAATGGCAGTGTACTGCTTTACCATTACCTGCAAAATCTACCTTTCCAACTAATGTCACCTAACTGCAAATGAACACATTAATATATTGTACGAATTTAGAACTTCAATTTTTTCATGATGCCTTATCTTCTTTGCAATACTGTTCAAATGTGTAAGGTTTGTAATAATAGACTATTCTAATCACCAGCAGGTTTTGATATCATCAATTTTCTGTATCCTGGTGTGTTCATTTTGTCATTTTTTCCCTTGCTTTTCATTAGACCAAACTTCATGACCATCATTTTTTGTTGTTTTGTTTGTTTAATAAAAAGTTAAGGAACATCAAATATAAATATAAATGATGTGGGGGTCTATGACCCCCCTGTTGTCAGTCTACCGACACTACTCTTGAAATAAGATGAGTGGCATTTCATTTGAAATGGAATATCTAAAAAATAGTTGAGAAAAAGGATATTTTGGTCATTTGGTTGATACTCAAATCATCAGGGTGTCTAATAAAGGTCTCCGTAGTCCTGAAAAAGAGTTTTTCCCATATGGTAGCATGGTTTGACTATTTGAACACAATTTACTCCTATGCTCTTCGGGCTTTGGCCTATAGAATCACATATGTCTGTACAGGTAAGGGCAATTGGCACTCACAATATTTTTACCATATAAAGTCTCTAAATTGTTCTTACATCTCCAATGTGTCTAATAAATTACATGTTCTAAAAACTTAAGCTGTTAAGAAATGTTGAACTGTTTTGTTTGAAAACAAGAGAAAGTTTTGCCTTGAGTAGTTCTTTACTTGTGTTACAAGATTCAACCTCACATTGTGCCTTTTATGTTAAATTTTCAAGTTTGAACTCTTCAAATACTCATGCTTTTCTTAGTCGTTGTAATTTTCATGTCTTTCTTCCTAACTTTTACGCAATTCATATAGACTTTTCCATTTTCCAAATTTTCAATAACAATAATCTGTTTCTGAAATGCAGGTGAAAAATTTAATTGAAATTAAAAAAAAAAAAAATGATGAAAGGAAGAAGAAAAGTAATACAATAGCAGCTTTTACTTTTGGAAGTGAATATAGCAAAGCCAAGAAGAGGTCGGGGAATTGAGTGAAAAGAACAAAAACTGTTAAAAGGGTAGAAGATCTTAGTGGATACTTTGCCTACTATAGGACAGGCATTGTGGTGTCCACTCCAACTTTCTACAATGGCAGGCAACCAAGGAAAAAGCAAAATTTACTTCAAGCTTTTCAAGGTCAAACTAGTCTTAGGTGTGAATCTTTTGATTTCAAATTGAAAATGTCAGGGTGGGAAAATTGTTTCCATATTTCTTCCCATACCCTACCATTACTTTTTTTTTTTTTTTTTCATCCTAGTCTCAAGAAACTTGAGTTTGGGTGGTGGCTATGATGAAAACCCAGAAACATGGCCAAAGTTCTTAGTCCTACTTTGGTCTTTTTCTATTTTTGTCAATTTTTTTTTTCTTCATTATAGATTGTAGTGGTGGAGAAAGAGATTCGAGATTGGGTATCTTTTTTAAGCAGCCGACCATTTCTCTTGGGATTGGGATTGATGGATTGACCAATATGGCGACTAGTTGTTGTTGGACCCTTTCCAAAACTTTTACATTTTAATTTTTTTTTTTTTAAACTTATTCAACCTTTATTGTTATAGGTTTTGTGGGTCTAGTTGAATTTTCTATCTTGAAATGTTCATTTGATATTACATTATTGTTATAAGCTGTAAATTTCTGTATGTTAAGAAGTGGTGGAGGTAGTTGAAGTTTGGCTCAATTCTTTGTTTGTGATTGTTGTGTTTGCTTTCTCATGGTTTGGCTTTTCGTTGCCTCTCATTGACTATTTAGGCTTATTTAGCAAAGATTAGTGTGTGTACAAGACAAATGTGGATGTATTGGTGGGGGCGTTGACACCAACTCATGGATTATGCTCCTGCCTGCCTGCTTTTGGAAGAGCTCGCTTGCTTATTATATCTTCATGCAGTAGGGTCTACCAGTTTGCTGCATAAAAATCAAACAAGTTTATTGAGAGAAAAAAAAAGTATCATTCTTTCTTATATATACAAATTGATAATATGGAAAAAGTTTTTTCCCAATTCCATTGAAACGCTCCAAATAAATTAAGATACTATGGGCACAGCCTTTAAAATTAATAACTGAAGTGGTGACTTGGAAAACGATTAAATTAAAGAAGGAAAAAGCTTTAATGTTTTAGCTAAACGATAGCAAATATCATCGCAATTTTTATTTTTTGAGAATGATATAATCGCAGTTGAAAGGTCAGCTATATGAATTTCATTTATTTTTTTGGTGAATAGCCAGCTATGTGTTAGGAAGTACTTGCATGATACTAAAAGGTATTATCAATTTCCTATCAATTTTGTGTAGTGTACTAGTGATTATGTAGTATGCTAGTCTTGCTAGATATATGACGTCTCACCGAATCTTCTAGTATAGTATAAAAATCTTTCAATTGGTAGGTATGAGATATTGATATGCGTATGGATTAGCTTTTGCTTAAAATTTATTTATTTTATGGAAACACGGCAAGAATACAATTGTACTTATGAAGTTTCGAAGAATTATACTTAGCAAATAAACTAAAAAGTTAAAAAGAAAAAATTTAATCCAAACTCACACCAAAGAAAATCATAGATGTGTCATGGATATATATATATTTGAGTTACATGACATTACTATGTTACTTAACAACATTTACACTATTCCAAATATAGGGTTAAAACATCTCCAACGTCTCTATTTTCTCATCCAAATTTGAAGAAAAAAAGTCATTTTAATGTTTTATCTATCTACTTTTATAAATCTATTTAGACTAACTATCTATTATTTCTTGATTCCATTTAAAATATTATTTATTTTTATTTGGTTTAAGATGTATATTAGGTCTAAATTGAAGAGTCACTATAGATATTAAAAAAAAAGAAAAGAAATAATAATAAAAAAGCAACGGAGTGAAGAGTCCATTGGAAATGGAATTTACGGTTTCATTCTCCATAATTTGGAGAAAAGACATGTAAAGAGTCCGCTAGAAATGCTCTTCAAATTATAATTAGAATTTCTCATAATTATTTATATAATCCAATTTGACTTAGTACATGAATATAGTGCATTCAATTTGATTCCATTGGAAAAACTAAAAATAACAAATTATGTTATTTTCAAAACATAATTTGTTCTCCATTTTCTGTGTTATATTAACACACAAACATATACAGAGAGTTAACATACATTTTTTTTATTGTCTTTGAATAAAAAAAAAAAAGTTCTTATAACTCAATTTTAGATATCGAGAAAAAATAATAAAGAAAGAGAAAAGAAATAATATATTTTTCAATCCTAAAGTTTAAGTGTATGGACCTGATTTGTGATCCTACCCCAAGCTATGAATGGACTTAGGTCCAAAAAAGCCAAAAGAATGAATTTGTAGAGAAAGGGGTTGGAAAATTGGACTCTAATGAATTAGACTAACTAGAAAATAGGTTTAAAGGAGAAGAAGATGTGACTAGTAGTTTTTTTTTTTTTTTTTTTTGGTGGTTAAGAGGGAGCAACTGAGCAGCTTTATAATAAAGAAAACCGTCCTCGACAAAATCCGAGAAGGTTTGTTCTTATGTATTTCTTTCAAATTTGATTACAAAGTCAGTTCTAAATGTTACAGTAATTTTCCCTCTTTTTTCCGATCCCCTCTCTCACTCACTCTTTCTTCTTTTATATTGTCTTTCCTTTTCATCTCCACCTTCTACGTGCATGCCAGACGGTC
This sequence comes from Quercus robur, assembly GCF_932294415.1. Taxonomy (NCBI): domain Eukaryota; kingdom Viridiplantae; phylum Streptophyta; class Magnoliopsida; order Fagales; family Fagaceae; genus Quercus; species Quercus robur. The sequence continues at coordinate 58,315,045 of NC_065541.1, forward strand.
GATGTGGATACTTGTCTCATCAACACTCCCCATGAGTCCTTATGTAGTAGCTGTAAGGCTGAAATCCACTGTTCAGGTATCACCTTTACATTAACGCGGTTAGAGAGTTAGCTGTAGTGCATTTAATGCGGAGACAACAGCTTTCTTTTAAGATATTTTAGGACTCCTCCCTATCTGATGTCTCTGCAATGCTTATTCACTCCAACTGAATTTCCGAGATCGTTACCCTTGTTGACAAACTATCTCTTAGGACCTCGACTTTGTCTAGTAGAGGACGCATTCATCCTTGGCCCACTCTCTTGAGCAATTATGACCAAAACTAACATTTTTATTCATCAACACAGTCTCTTTTGATGAAGACTTCTCCTCCTCGGGCAGATCCTTGTCCTCGGCTTGGGCCACAGGCCCAATATACAGGTAGATAATGAACTCTTGGGCCCAAGAGCCCTACATTAAGTATTTTGTAGTGAATAAAATAAAATCATTAATCAAAAAATATCCTTAAAAATTTTTTTTTTTGAGAAACTCCTTAAAAAAAAAAAAAAAAAGTTCTAGAGGAATAAGGTGAGACTTAAGAGCCCTTACCCTAGCCAATATTACCGGTACTATTTTAGATCTCGAGGAACTGATGGTCCACAGACTAGTTGAAACAATTTTTAAGGTAGGTTATACCTTTCATATCGTAGCTCTACTTGAGTTTAAGTATTTATTAACTAAAAAATATTTTTGCTTTTTGTTTTAGGAGACGTCATAAGTGTAAACCGATTGATTATTTATATTTTCAGACCCTTTTAAGCTAAACTCAATTTTTTAGGGAGATTGAAATGAAATTTCTAGAGTCTAAACATAAATTTTTATATTTATATATTATAATTTACTATATTATTTAAATAGTGTAATATATATATATATATATATATATATACATAGACATGGGCGACGCTAGCCATGGTCCAGGGGGTTCAAATGAACCCCCTGACTTGGCAAGAAAGAATATATATAATATATAATATATAATATATTTATTTTATTTTGACCCTCTAAAATAAAATTTTGAACACTTTAGCCCTAATTTATTTTAATCACAACTAAAATAACCTTAAATATAATCCTTTTACCAATATTTTGGCATTTTTAAACAAAAAAAAAAAAAAAAAAAAGGGGTCCAACAACAAGCTAATTTAATCTAAAACCTTGAAAATAAAAATTAGTAACTGAATCTAAAGTGCTTTTAATTTGTTATTTGTTGAGTAGGGATTAGGGGTGTGGGACAGGCCAAGAGTGATTGAATGAAAATAAGCAAATGTTAACACAACAAAAATTTTCTTAACATCTATTTGGGAATAGTTTATTTAACTTTTTGCTTAAAGTATAAAATAACTAGGAAATCATACAAGACCCGCAAATAGTAGGAAAAAAGATGAAGTAATAAGTTGGTTTATGACTAAAACACACTTAATACAGTTACAAAGAACAATAGTTGTCAAAGTTGAGTTGAATTGTTAAATACAAGAATTGTAAAGAGTTAAAACAAACTAATAGATAGAAGTATTCTGAGCAATGATAATTAAAGTTCACTTAGCAATAATAATTAATAATTTTATTGTATTTGAAAACTATGGATGATTTTCAAGATTTCATCTTAGCAATAATAATTACTATGTTCATTGTATTATGAAACTATATGCCAAATGAACTAATAGTTTATATTTTATTTTCTTGCTAGAATTATGAACAAATTTGTAATAAAGAAACATTGTAGACTACAAGATTCATTTTCTATCTAAGATTTATCTTCTTATTGAATCCCTTAGAAAAAAATCCTAGAGCCGCCACTATATATATATATATATATATTATTAAAGAAATATTGATCACTTCCTTCCTATGTGCACTCCTGATCCATTTTCTCATACATTACATTTAAGCCCAATAAGTCATCATACATATATAAATTAATAAGGACTCTCTCTCTCCTTATTGATGCGAGATTTTAAATTTGATAACATACTAACTCCTCAAATACCATATTAAACTTTCATTTCTTTTTTTGAAAGGAACTTTCATATCTTTTCAATAAAAGATAATATTAAAATGCTTCAATATTATTGGGTTTTCATTTCGTTACCAAAACTTTGTTTACTCTTTTACTATTTTATACATATTTATTGTTTTAGATTAGGTATAACAATTCCACTGAGTAATTAAGTAGGGATCTAAACTCCAAACATGGATTTTTTTTTTAAGCTCTTAAAACAGGTTTCCCATTCACGTTTGTTCTCGTGGAGTGCCTTCACTGATCATATAGCTCTATGGCCCCCAAAGAAAGCAAGTAACATAGCATGAGCAAATAAATGTGTTCTCCATAACGCCCATAAGAATTATCCCAATCATGGTGATGCTCAGGAATTTATGTCCAAGGAAAAACATCCAGTTCCTCATGATTATCGAGATGTACACAAATTAAAGGCACAAAGCTCAATTACACAAATTTATCTCCGTGTAAATGGGCTTTTTATTTTTCAAATTGAATCATAAGTCATAACCCTACCAAAGTTTCACATGAATCAATGAACAATTTTCTGTGGCAATTACCTTAGTGTCACATCGTTTTGCATTTTCGGTAATCATGCCCTATTGTTGCAATCCTTTCAGTCCTATGTCAAGAAAAAGTTTCTTTCACTTTAATCCCTTTTCCATAACCCTTTTTAATAACAAATTAAAGGGTCATAAAGATGTTCATAATGTCTAATTTTGGTCTGAAAATTCTTGCATGCCTTAATCAATATCAAAGACTAAATGGCTACTAGCTAGGGGCTTTTACAGTTTTACCGTATATAAAAAGAAGATACTACAACTTTAAGTCTATATCAGAACAAGCTTTTATTCTCTCTTATTTTTCTTTTCGGAATCTATTCTCATAGTTGTTTTAAAATATTTAGCAGGTAGATTCTGATTGGTAAGGAATGAAGTACTTTTGTGTCTTGAGACAAGTCTTGAATTGAGAGTTTATAAAGAATTTGTTAGATATATAAAATGACATACACACTAATAAAAATAAAAATAATTAAAAGAATCTATGGATACGTGGCTTTAGGTTAAGAATTTAAAATCAAACAAGGTTTTTATTTATTTATTTATAGAGATTTGATGGTATATGTTGAATCATATCTTGTGAAGGTGGGTTTCAATTAGCTCAACTGGTAAAGTTTCTGATAGTTGTATAAGAGATTTGGATTCAATCCATTCTTACACCAAAATCTTATTAATGTTTTGGTCTGATGATAACTCTCTAAAAAAATAAATTGTGGAGGTTATTTTTTATTGGTACATAATCAAAGTCAAATATACAATTTTACCCTATCTATCTATGATACGGTGCACCCTCAACAAGTGAGATAGTGGTTAGGCCTTCTCAACGGTGTTAGAGATAATAACAAAACGTACTTGTTAAAAATATTCAAAACGAATGAGATAACTAAAATGTATTTTTTTTTCCTTGCTCCAAGGGAAGCAATATGAAGTTATGAACCATCTGTTTTAGTTGATGAGTCGGACCATCAGTCTTTAAAAAAAACAAAGCAAAACATTTTTTTTTCTGGTTCTAAGTCCTCATTAAAGATCATAATGGAGGTATGCTCCTTTTTGTCCTCTTATTTTACATACTTTAGAATTCTTTTCTTTTAATAAGCTGAATCGTTTGGTCACCTATCCTACATGATGTTATGTATCTTTTTCTAAAATAATGTTATACATATATGGTTTCCCATCAAACATATTGCTCTTTGTCTTTGTAATTTAGTGTACCAAAACCCCTCCTTTCCTTTTCTCTCTCTTTCCCTTCTCTCATGAATAATGCAATTTTTGTTTAGTGTACAATGGATGAGCTTTATGAAGGAATCTACTTGCGTTTCTTATCATACTTTTTATTTGTTTTTGGGTGGGATGCTTCTTATCATTACAAAAGACCTATCCTTTAGAGTCTTTTATTCTCTATTCACACACGTCATTGTCTTTAATCTTTATGAATTCGGATTTTTGGAGGGTCTAATCAACATGATTTAATTTACTTAAAAAATAATTTGTATTTGGGGCCAAGATGATGGTGATGATCATGATTAGGACTCGTGCTATTAAGCCTTTTCTTTTAGGTATACCCCTAAGTATTAAATTTATCATTAACTGGGATTTCAAATCAGTTCACTTTATACATATGTGGACCGAATAAGCTGATATTATACATACTCATCGGGTGGTTTCTTGTTTATTTGAATGTTTATTGAAGATGACATCCAAATTTAGTAAGCATTAAATTTCTTATTAATTGGGATTTCAAATCAGTTCACTTTATACATATATATATATATATATATATATATGGACCTAATAAGCTAATATTATACATAATCATTGGGTGGTTACTAGTTTATTTGGATGTTTATTGAAGATGACAACTAAAGAAAACGAAAATCATGTGAGCTTTTCCTAATAAACTATTACGTGTTGGTGTTGCAAACCTTTGGGTTTGCTTGGTACAAAGGGAAGTTTGGACAAAAACGAGCTAGGTAAATTTGTAAATGAAAGACAGAGACAGAATCACAGAACTAGCTCTTTTTGCTTTCGGGAGAGAAAATGAAACTTTGAGATTCCTTTTTTCCTTTTTTCAAACCCAACTTTGAGTTTCCTTGATTATGAAAGAACTATGAGTCCTTTTTCCCTATTTTCTCTTTTTTTTTTTTTTAAAAAAGTCTTTATTTATTTATATATCATGTTCTGAAAGAAGATTTAAATTAGGTGGAAAATTTAAGAAATATCATTTGCCCTAGAGACCATTAGCAATTATCCGTCCAATTAAATATGCGTCGGATAAGTTTTTTTTGGTTGAAAGCTTATTTATTTTTTTAAGTCAGAAAGTAAAAATGAAGCTTCAAAAATAGAGTAGCATTTTGCAACATTTGAAAAGGTTAAAATACATATAAATAAGAGATATACTTAAGACGTACAACCGAAGAAAATCCATTGATTTTGAAGATAGAGTATAGTTGCAGTAATTACGACTTGATCAAAACTTTATAAAGAAATACTAAATTTCATCCTTTAGAAATACTTAATTATTTGGCAATACTATATATGATCGAGTTTCAAAAACACGAGGTAGTATAAAGTATTGCTTAAGCGATGGTACAAGGTACAACTACTTGAAAAAGAAAAGTGTCACACTTTTTGCGTATAAAATATAAAAAATGGCTTTATATGTTATGAACAAATGTTTCAAACCTAACATATATTAATAATATGATTGGATGGTATATACCTAATCGGGAGGCTGGTAGATATGTATAAGATAGTACTCGCCAACAGAGTTTCCCTATAAGGTTTGTGAACCCTGAAAGGTAGGTGCTATGCATTTTCAATGACGTAGTTTCTTCATATTATCATCACAGAAATACAACAACAATTATTGGGACAAGAACCAGAGGAGATGTTTGATATTCACTACCATTATAGAGTATGTCAAATGTTGCAAATGTATATTTTTTTAACCCAACAAGAATGATTATAATAATAAAATAGCATTATCATTATAAATGGTGATGAAGATGGGTAATGGGACTAATTAAGGGGAGGTCCAATGAAGTACATGATGTATTAGTAGGATTTGATCTTATGACAGTTCATTTCATTCTGATTACTTTTTACCATCATATCAAAACGTTAATTAGTTTCTTTTTTATGTTGCTAGATTCGATCTCAAATTCATTATTTGATAAAAAGAGATTGTACCGATTGAATTAATTGGAACCAACTAAATTGTACTATTATTGAAGTGCAAGCTTACAACCTAAGATTATTGGTTCTTTATGTAATATAATGATATCTCTCTCACTCATTTAAATATGGAGAAGGCTTGAAAATTCAACTTTTGGGAGGGGAGAGCTTTGGAAGGGAAAACTAGGTAGAGTTAATTCATACCCATATAAGAAGGGAAAATTCATCTTATGAGACATCTTTCTCACAACATATGTGGATCTGGGAGGGAGGACTTATGAGACCGTCTCATGAAATACATTTTTAAGATTTTACATATCAACTAGTTTTTTAAATCTGGTGCCAACATCGAGTAGCTGAATACACACACACACGCACACATATATAGAGAGAGGGTTGACTTCAAATTATACTTGATAGAACTTAAGTAATATTATATCATCTAATAAATTTTTATTAAATTAAAATATTTCAAAACCTTCAAAATTTAAGTGCATGTTTTTTATGTTTTTAACACATACCACTTTCTCACCCAAAAAAAAAAAAAATAATAATAATAATACTAAGTCTCATGTCAATTAGATGCTTTACTAAAAAAACATATTAAGTCTCAAATCATTTTGAAATTTTGTAGGCATGTAGATTTACACCACAGGTAACTTTGAACCCAACTCATGCAGATTTGAGGTGACACTAGAAGGGCTGTGTGAACTGATCCCTTGGGCCCTTTGGGAACAAGCTAGCCATGGATCTATATCTTATTTGGTCAAGAACAGATCTATTAGTTCAAACCTAATATTGTACACACTGCCCTTGGCCCAATGTTTAAAACCTTCTATAATTTTGGGCCACATAAACTTCAGAAAAAGATGTATTCTTGATTTTTATCAGCAAAAGTTAATTTGATTTAAATGCTACTAGTACGTGGTGGATCTATTAATTCAAACCCAATATTGGACATACTGAGTTTGGCCCAATTTTTAAAAGCTTCTATAATTTGGCCCACATTAAACCTCAAAAAAGCCTTATTTTTTTTAAATTTCATCCGCAAAGGTTAATTTGATTTAAATGCTACTACTACGTGTTACTCTTTTTTGTAGTGTTTTCTGAAAATCATTTGAGCCAACTGGAAATTCAGCCAATTTGACTCCATAAACAAAATGAGTTGATTACAGAATTGGATATTACTATCTCCATCATGTCACTTGCGGTAACTTCATGATACTAAAAAAATATAGTATTATTATTTTAATAAATTAATAATAATAATAATTTAAGGAATAGAATAAAATTTCATATATTCATATTTATTTATTTATTATTATTAAGACAACTTATAACTTTGTTGATTGTATTGATTTGCCTTGCCATGTTTGTTAGAAAATATTTGGCAATCATAGTAATGACCAGTTTACTATGCCCAACGAAAAATTATTTCTCTCAAAATCTCTAATTTGATACGTTTGGAACTTGTAGGGACACGAATCTCTAGCGGCCCAACAACGATGGCGTTGGGCTCGCGCGTGATGGATCCCTCACAATAAAATTTGTAGAGAGTGGGCTTGAAAGGCTAGGGTTGGGTCACGGGGCGTTAGTTCAGGCCGGGCTTTAGATGAACCAAAACAAGAAAAGACTTTAGTTTGGATATTCAGGCCTTACACCTTTGTAACTTGAGAGATTTGGCTCCTCGGATCATGTCCGAGGAGCACTAATGTTTTCTCCGGTTACCCGACGGTGGGTTTTTCGGGGAAATGCGCATATATTCTCCGGGCATTCTCCCTCCTGAAGTTTTTTCTCAGGAAGTCAGATGGGCCTCTCTTCCTTATTAGTTTACCTTTCCTTTTATACTAGCCTACGTTTGTTGTCCCTCATCCACGTGTAGGGTCGATCTTTCCAGGGCAGATATCTGTCCCATCAATCTAATCCCGAAATTGTTGGAGATGATCAATAAAGCCTAAAAATCCGGCTCTGTTGGGTGCAGTGTCATATCAGTGAAGGGTATTAAGGACAACTGCCCCAAGATATTTTCTGATCTCCCAAGTTAGCTTGTATTCCACTCTAATCCGGGAGACTTTGGGTCTGCCGAGGACTAAGCTGTCCTCGGCTGTATCTTCGGGTCACTTTGGGCTTCCTATTTTTGGACTTGGGCCCTGACCTCCTTTAGTTTAGGGCCTGTGGACTCCCCATAAGCGAGCGAGCCGGGCCCCTAAACTATTGGGCCCCACAGAACTTAATATAAGTCAAGGTGGATGAAAAGAAGAAAAAACCTAAACTACAATACAAATGTTTTATGTACTTTTCTACTTTAAGCTTGAGTTATCACATAGTTGTCTTTCTAGAAACCTAAATGTGGATCACGATTTTAAATAATTAAATTATCATGTATAAGAGACCCATGATGATTAAAAACTTTTTTTTTTTTTTTTTCACTTTTTCAAATAAGCCAATTTTGTGTTGATGCACTAGCAAAACTAGGCACTAATCTAAATTTTGCTTTTGTAATTTTTGATCACCCACCGGAAGTGGTAGAGAACTTGCATGTATATAAGGCAGCAAACATTTGTAATAGACTTATTTCTATTTCTGTTTAGCCTAATATGTTAGCCCTTTTAAGTTTTATCACTTAGGAAAAAAAAAAAAAAAAAACTCTTTTTTCCTTACAACTGAACAAGCAAGGAGCTAGCACAGCCAACTATAATAGCTAATCTGATGAAGCAACAAAAGTGAACCGAACAAGGAGAAATTGGAAAAGTTGTTTGACGAAGAATCTCAGACAATCATTCTTAAAGTTCAAATTGCAGCCTCACAATGCCAAGATAATACGCTTATTTTGCTTTTGTAATTTTTGATCACCCACCGGAAGTGGTAGAGAACTTGCATGTATATAAGGCAGCAAACATTTGTAATAGACTTATTTCTATTTCTGTTTAGCCTAATATGTTAGCCCTTTTAAGTTTTATCACTTAGGAAAAAAAAAAAAAAACTCTTTTTTCCTTACAACTGAACAAGCAAGGAGCTAGCACAGCCAACTATAATAGCTAATCTGATGAAGCAACAAAAGTGAACCGAACAAGGAGAAATTGGAAAAGTTGTTTGACGAAGAATCTCAGACAATCATTCTTAAAGTTCAAATTGCAGCCTCACAATGCCAAGATAATACGCTTATTTGGGTTGTCAATGGAAGTGGAACTTTATGGTAAAATCAGCCTACTGGCAAGACCAAAAAGGCAGATTCAACGGGGAAGATTTTGATCTTAGGAGAAAACTATGATCTTCTAAAATTCTTGAAAGAATCTTATGGGGAGTGGATTTGGATGCTTTACCATTATGAAGTTCAATTTTGTAATGCAGTAGAAGACATAACTTTTCCTTCATGTCATACGGAAGAAGAATTATGGACCTCTTATTAATACAATAGAAGACTAGAATAAGTCATTAACAATACCACATGCACAATATCTAAGTCTAGATAATGAAAAGGAAAAACAAAGCCAGAGTAAAATTAAAACAAATATTTATATATATACCCAAAAAAAAAAAAAAAAAACCAATATATAGGATGAACTTCCCTAGCAATTTATAATACAGTGAAGGGTTCCAGCGTGATACTAAAGCAAAATTAAAAACCAAAGTAATTAATAGACCAATAAAGAATATATGCTAGCACAAGGTTTCGACTTGGGGACGATCTTCAGGCATGAATCTCCTCCAAAACCAATGCTTCTTCCACACAAGTGTCATTTCTTCAATGGGAATGTTCTTGGTCTCGGGGCAAGAAGAAATAGACAAAGAGGGTCATGAGTACCACGAAAAAGGCAAAGAAGATGAACAAGCCAAACTTCAAGTGACGGAGCATGGTAAGGAATAGTTGGGCCACAATGAATGTGAAGAGCGCGTTCACAGAGACAGTGATACTCTGTGCAGCCGATCGAATCTCTAGTGGGAAAATCTCACTTGGCACTAACCATCCCAATTGCCCCCATGACCACGCTAAAGCAGCTACATAGGCACAGATGAAGAACACAACAAGGCCAGCGAAGCACTTGGGCAAGTCCACAACTTGACCTGTTACTCCAAATTTCCATCCAATGAAGATTGTCACCAAAACCTACAACATGAGCAATGTAATTTATATTATATAAAAATTTATGCATGAAACTTTTGACATAGGAATATAAATAAATGAAAACACATAAAAAGAAAAGAAGTTTGACTTTATATGTGTTACCTGAAATATGAGCATTTGAATTCCACCCTCTAGGAAAAGAAATCTTCTACCCCATCTATCAGTACCATAGATGGAGACCAATGTAGCAAAACAATTGATTCCACCAGTGATGAGTGCGGATAAGAGTGAAGCATTATCCCCAAACCCAATTGTTTTGAAAAGTTGAGGAGCATAAAACATGATAACATTGATGCCTGTAAATTTTTGGAAAAATGGAATAGCCATGGACATGATCAATTGAGGCCTATACTTTCTATTCCGGATGTTTCTCCAAGGGTGTTTCACAGCTTTGGAGGCTTCACTCGGGCCTTTTTGGGTTCATTCTTCTCAAACATTGAGTTTGGAGTGTTAGAGAGGAAAAATGATGAGATCACAATGAAAAGGGCAGGAACAGCTGCACCACCAAGACTAACACGCCATCCATAGCCACCTTTGATCTTGGGTGTGAGGTAGTTAACAACATTGGCTATCAAAATGCCTATAGTAATACATAGTTGGAAGATAACATTGAGAGAACCTCGAAGCTTGTATGAAGCTATCTCTGAGAGATATAGTGGTACAGACCGCACGCAATTGAATAAATCAAAATTATTTAGTGACATATATGTACAAATTATATCCTATATATAAGTAAAGAAATAAAATAAGCTTGTGAGTAATTCTATCAGTTACTATATAGAACTAGTATGTAGCCCCGTGCTACCGCATGGGAATGGATATATTATTAATCATAAGTTTATTCATGTTTAAAAGGCTCAATTAAGTCTAAATTCATATTATTAACCAGAAAATTTTATTAACAAAACTTAGCAGTATATATATTTTACACAGAAAGATGAATCTTGGTGACAATGTTTATCCAAAAAATCCATTCACGCTTTTGAATCTTTAATCTCTATTGGTGATTGAAATTTTCGCAGCTTAAAAAATTTAAAATTAAAAAAAAAAAAAAAAAAACCCTCAGAGTTGTACTCATTTTGTAGTTTTACGATGGGTCATTTTGTAACATGATGGGCATTTGTGTGAAGAAAAAACCTCTGAAGTTCCATGGCTGATAAAAGAAATTCTCTCCAATCTCTTTTTATAGAGAGATGGGTTTGTGCGTGTTTTTATACATCCTTCATAGTTGTATTATCACGAAGTAGGTCCAATGGATTTAGATTGGTACTACCGATTCCCAAAGCATGAGTGTTTAATGTGTTATTAATTTCATCTCATTGGCTTCTGCACATGATAGCAAAATTAAAAATAATTAGATTGTACACGTGTATAGTAAAATTGGAATGATAATATATGATAGTAACAATAATAGGAAAATTCAAATAAAATTTCGAATTAAATTGTAACAATCTGAATAAAAAATTCCAGTAGAAAGACAGGGTGGAGTGATCCACTCCAAGAAGGCGACCAAACTTGCGTAAATATAGAATAATAAATCTCTCTCCGGAAAATTTACATTGTTCATAATCTTTACCTTCACTGAACATTTTAAAAACATAGTGACTCACATCTGCCATTTAGACATTTACAGCGAGGTCCTCTCCAATTCGCGTGAGATTCCATTGATCACTAAGTTCCTTTGCAGCCTACAAAAAGTATCATCCATCGGTCCACAGCAGTGCTTTCTTCATTGTTATAGGTGCCCAACCTGAACAAAAAGCCAAATATAAGGATAGTGAATTTTAGGCATAATGTGCATCTAATCACATATTAGCAATTTATAACAAATGTAAAGATGCAAACTTTGTAAGTGAATAGTAAACAAAACTCAATGTCAGAACCAAGAAGGAAGCACTTTAATCCGAAACTTAGTGCAAATGTAAAGATGCAAACTTTGTAAGCAATTTATAACAAAGATGCAAACTCTGGCTTTGCTATCTTTTTGGAAATTATGCAATGTATCCAAACCAAGTTCTTATCACCGATATTAATCTCTTTGGTTTTCACATTTGACTACAAAATCAAGAAAAAACTTAATTAGCACAGTAACTCACTTGACCCGATACATAGAAGTGGTTTTAATGAGAATGAGCTCACATACATTTAGCCACATGATGCAAAATTCAACTTCAATTTCAGATTCTAGACACATGACACAGAATTAGAGTTCTAATTTGGAATTCAATTTCACACTCTTTCTGCTTCACCTATTATTTTATATATAGATTAGTAATAAAGTTTCATGTGAAAAGAATTTTTTTAAGTCATAAATTGAGGATTTTAAGAATTATGTTCCCTTATAAATTTAGGATAAACTCATGTAACCCTAAGACAACCCAATATGAATTAGGGTTGGGATTATTTTTCGAAGCTAGTGGCTTCATTATATTATACTAAACAAAAATTTATTTATATTACTTTTTGATAATAAAAACCAAATGATTAAAAAATTAAAATATAAATATATTGAAAAAAACTGATATTAGACACCAATAACAAGAAATAAATGATATGGGAACAAAAAAAAAAAAACCTTTCATTGTTTTATTATTATTACAAGAAAGATCATTATGAATTATTATTATTATTATGTACTTATCTTATAAATTTAGGATGAACTCATGTTTCAATAAAACATAAAACAATAAAAAAGAGGATAAACTCATGTAACCCTAAGGCAACCCATGAATTAGGCTTAGGATTATGTTTCGAAGCTAGTGGCTTCAATATATTACTGAAGCCTACTATATTAGTTTTTAATAATAAAAACAAATTACCCAATGCTAGTTCCAGTTACGTAATAAGATCTTGGAAGGATAAAAATTGAAAATTGCATTCAAAAGACTAGAAGTAAAGGCAAAAGAGAACGAAAAAAAAAAAAAAAAAAAATCAAGAAAAGCAAATAATTAAGGGATTTTATATTTACCTTATTAGCAAAGCCTACACCAATACCCAATAAAATTCGACCAATGATAAGCATGGCAATATTTTGAGCAGCAGCATTGATGATAGCTCCAGCCAAGAAAACCAAACCACCGACGAGCATGGATATTTTCCTACCCAACTTCTTGGTCACCCATGATGCACCAAACAATGCCACAAGTGCAGCCAAGTATAGAGAAGATGTAAACATGGTCAGTGTCACACTGTCAAATTTACAGTACTGATTGGTCGATTTATCCAAGGCCTCCTTATGATAAACCGATGGGAAAAACTTTTGCAAGAAGGGAGCCATGGATGTCAAACCACCTATATATACATATACAAAATCATATGTTAGAATCAAATTAAACACATCTACTTACATGCATAGAACGTAAGTGAAAGAAGAATTAATTATGGAAAAAAAAGAAGAAACAGATAGTATTATATTGTGGTTCTTGAATGCTTGCTTACCGAGATACCAATATCGTAACCAAAAATCAAACCCCCCCATGGCAACGACAATGCAAGTTACGAACACATAGACAATGATTTCTCCAGGGTAAATCTTTTTTGGATCACCATCATTGGGATCGATCCATCCCTCACCCATAGCGAACAACAAGAAAAAGAGAATAACAAAGATAAAGAAGAAGGACGAGAAGCAAGAAGTAAAAGAATGAAGAAGAAAGAGATATGGGGTTAAATTAAAGGGTTTTTGGTTTCATATATATAGAAAGATTAAGGCTACGTGTAAAAATCCTTATCCTACTAGTAATAAAGTTACTATATTGTACAATTTCAATGAAACTAAACCAATAATTAATATCATATCATATCATATACTATATAATAAAAGTTGGGTTTAGAAGCTGTAGTTGTGCTAAGTGGCTTCACCAAATTGCAAATTTTTTTTTATAATTTTTTTTTTGGTACTTATCTTCTTCTCCTATAATTTCTAAATTGATAAAAATCTTAATTTGATTACTGTAAGAATGTTAGGCCCAATAGAATATATTGGATTGGAGGCCCAATTCGAGGACATGAAGTAGTCCAAGGAGGGTGAACATTATTAGAGGAGTTCGCGTTAGTAAGTGAATAGGATAGTTTTGATTATACGAGTTCATGAGGTTGGTCCGAGGATGAATTACTCATCGGTGATTGGAGCCGAGGTCTAAAGGGGTGGCCTACCATCTAGGGCAGCGTTCTAAGAGATTCTATTAATATAGATAAGCATCACAGAAGCACAGGATAAAGGGAAATCCTAAAATATCTAAAGAGAAAGCTGCTACCACCACATTGAATGCTCTGCACCTAACCAACTGACTGCATTAATGTGGAGGTGATACTTGAACAGTAATTTTCAGCCTTACAGCTACTACCAGAGATTTCAGAAAGGTGCTGATGGGATAAGGATCCACACTGGCAATCTACCCTACACGTGGAGGGTAGAGATGAATGAAGATAGTATAAAACAAAAGGAAGATCTTGAAGAAAAGGATTGAGAAATTAAGAATGAAACACTGTAGTAATCAAGAATTGAACTTGTAATTAGACTTTGAGAAGAAATATATAAGAACTAACCTCCTCGGATTGTGCCGAGGACGATTTCCTTTAGTTTAAACCAGTCTATCTTCATTTTCTTGTCATCTGGATCCACTTTAATTGCTGTTTGACTCATTAAAGCCTAGTTTTCCAACCCATTCTCTACAAATTCATTGTATTGGGCTTTTTGGGCCTAAGTTTATCCATCCTTTGGGCTTAGGATACAAAATTTTGTCCTTACGATTGGCGCCATTTGTGGGGAATTTTGGTGTTTCAATGAGTTTAACGTTCAACTATGGTAGGTTCAAGGCCGAACCAGGTGGAATCTATGGGGTCCCAACGTCAAGATCATTTCCTCTACCTTGAACAAAGAAGGGAACGTGAAGGGAGCATGCACACCACCCATACTAGTAAGAGTCAATCTTAAGGGGGGAGTTATGTTTCTCAAGAGAAAGATACCAAGGCCATACAGCGGGAGATCAATCATTTGCGAAGAAGACTACGCCGTGATTGACGGGGAAGGACTCCTTCCAATTTTGATTCCTCTTATGGCGATGATAGAGATGGTAGCTATAGACGCAGATCAAGAACTCCCCCTAGTAAATCTTTCTCGTATGATGAGGATAGCCATCTTGAATGTAGGAAAAGGAACTCTTCTTGCAAAGGCCTGTGAAATGACGCTATAAGTGGGGCATTAAACCAAATTTCCAAGTCACCCTTCACACGCAGAATTGAGGGAGGGAGGCTTTCTCGACAGTTCACTCAGCTAGCTTTCACCATGTACAATGGTCAAACAGACCCTATGGAGCATGTGAGCCACTTCAACCAGAGAATGGTTGTTCACTCTAGGAACAAGGCCTTGATGTGTAAGGTATTCCCATCTAGTTTGGGGCCTGTGGCAATGAGGTGGTTCGATGGCCTAAGGGTAGGTTCTATTGATTCCTTTAAGGAGCTTACACAAGCATTCAGATCTCGTTTTATTACGTGCAGTAGGGTTCCTTGGCCCTTAGATTCCTTGCTGTCCATGTCCATGAAAGAGAGGGAGACCTTGAGAACGTACTCAGACAGATACTAGAAGATGTATAATGAGATCGATGGGGATTTCGATGACGTGGCCATAAGGACTTTCAAGGTTGGCCTACCTGCCGAGCATGATTTAAAGAAGTCTTTGACCAAGAAGCTCGTGAGGAGTATACGTCGGCTTATGGACCGTATCGATGAATATAAGAGGGTCGAGGAGGACCAACAGCAAAGCAAAGGAAAGGCGAAGGTTATCCCTCAAGACAAGAGGGATTTTAGGCCTGACAGATATAATAATAATAGGTCCCGAAAGGATTTTGTTGGGCAATCTGAGTCTACGGCTCCTCAG
The DNA here is from genome assembly GCF_932294415.1 of Quercus robur. Classification (NCBI taxonomy): domain Eukaryota; kingdom Viridiplantae; phylum Streptophyta; class Magnoliopsida; order Fagales; family Fagaceae; genus Quercus; species Quercus robur. Next base: position 58,330,818 of record NC_065541.1, read on the forward strand.
GTGGTAAACACAGCGTTTCGAGAGCCAGTATATCAAGTCCTAGAGACGATCAAGAATGAGCCATACTTCAAATGGCCAAACAAGATGGGAGGAGACCTTATGAGGCGCAACCAAAGTCTTCATTGCCAGCACCATTAGGAACGATGGCATACCACTAAGGACTGTAGAACTCTGTGGAATCATCTAGAGCAACTGGTCAAAAATGGAAGGTTACAACAGTTTTTGTACCGGCCCAATGGGCAAAGAGACCAAGTAAGGTCAGGGACTCAGGGGAATGCTTCTTCAAGGCCCTTTTTGGGCACAATTAATGTCATCTTTGCTGCACCTAGGAGAACTGGTTCTTATCCTTTCAGGGTGATGTCTGTAGCTTGGCTACCCGCCGAGGACTTTAATTCTGAGCCGAAGAGGACTAGAGTGGAGATTTGATCGGTGCTGAGTTTTTCAGATGAAGACAAGATTGGAACCATAAAGCCACACGATGATGCTTTAGTGGTCACCCTTAGGATAGGAAGGTATGATGTGAAAAGGGTGTTGGTAGACCAGGGCAGTGGTGCAGAGATTATGTACCCTGACTTGTACAAGGGCTAAACTTGAAGTCTAAGAATTTGACAGCTTATGAATCACCTTTGGTAAGCTTTGATGGGAAAGTTGTCATCCCAATGGGTCAGGTTAGGCTACCCGTGCAAGCAGTTTCAAAGGTAGTCAAGGTGGACTTCATTATGGTGGATGCTTATCCTCCCTACACAGCCATTGTGGCCAGATCCTGGCTTTATGCCTTAGAGGAAGTTTTTTCAACCCTGCATTTAAAGGTGAAATATCCATTGGGAGACCAAATTGAAGAACTTGTTAGGAGTCAATCCATGGCTAGGCAGTGCCTGGTGGCTGCAATTATGCATCAGTCTGGAGCTAAGTCCTCGGCCTCTGCTGAGGGGGGCTTATAGCAATCAAAGATTCCGGTCCTATCTACGGAAGTGGTGTCAGAAGAGGCAAAGTGTGAAAGATTGGAGGAAATTGTTATAGATGGTGATCCGGAGAAGTTTTTTCAAGTCGGAGCTCAGCTGCCTTCTCGGGAGAAGGGAGAACTTTTAGCATTTCTAAGGAGGAATATAGATGTGCTCACATGGAATGCTTATGAAGCTCCTGGGGTGGATCTCGACTTCATTTTCCATCATTTGAATGTCAACCCATCTGTCCTCTCTAAGAAGCAACCACCTCAGCACTCATCTAAAGAGCATTTTGATGCTGTCAAGGTGGAGGTGAACAAGTTTAAGCAAGTTGGGGCCATTAAGGAAGTTTTCTACTCTAAGTGGTTGGCCAATATAGTGGTAATGAAGAAAAAGAATAGGAAGTGGTAGGTATGTGTGGACTTCACAGATCTTAATAAAGCTTGCCCCAATGACCCTTTTCCCATGCCTCGAATAGACCAGTTGATGGATGCCACTGTGGGCCATCCCCGGATGAGCTTCCTGGATGCCTTTTAAGGGTACCATCAGATACCTTTAGCTTTGGATGATCAAGAGAAGACGGATTTTGTCACCCTTACTGGTAATGCTCTTTGGTCTAAAGAATGCATGGTTTACTTATCAGAGGATGATGACGAGAATGTTTGAACCGCAGCTAGGAAAAAAAATTTAGATTTATATTGATGACATGATGGTTAAGAGTAAGTTGGAATCCGAGCATGTTAATGATCTTAGGAATATCTTTGAGATCTTGAGGAGGCACAAGTTGCGCCTTAATGCTTTTAAGTGTTCCTTCGATGTTGGTTCAGGAAAGTTCTTGGGATACAAGGTCACTCACCATGGAATTGAAGTCAACCCTAACCAAATTAAAGCAATTAATAGTTTACAGCCACCTCAGAACCCCAAAGAGGTCCAGAAGCTGACAGGGATGATTGTTGCTTTAAACCGATTTATTTCTCGGTCAGCAGATAGGTGTAGGCTTTTCTTCTAGTTGTTGAACAAGTGGAAGGGATTTGAATGGACCGAGGAGTGTGTCCTCGCCTTCCAACAGTTGAAGGAATACCTATCTTGGCCACCTATTATGTCCAGACCTGAGATGGATGAGGTTTTGTTTGCTTACATTGCTGTGGCTTCCCATGCGGTGAGCCTGGTGCTCGTTCAGGTTGATAGTGGTATACAAAGGCCAGTTTATTATGTGAGCAAGTCATTACATGAAGTCGAGGTCCATTACCTACCACTGGAGAAGGCCATTTTGGCAGTAGTGCATGCTATGCGCAAGCTCCCCCACTACTTCCAATCACACACAGTTATTGTCGTAACCTAACTTCCACTTAAATCTTTACTTCGAAATGCTGATTACACAAGGAGAATTGCCAAGCGAGGTACGATTCTAGGGGCTTTTAATATCAAGTACCTGCCTTGCACCTCTGTTAAGGGTCAGGTCCTCGCTGATCTAATGGTCGAGTTTGTTGAAACCCCATTTGAAGAGAAAGTTGAGAAACAAAACATGGATGAAAATTCAGTTGGCATGGTCTCCCTACAAGAGCCTTTACCTTGGAGAGTACACGTTGATGGTGCGGCGAATTAAAGGGGATCTGGAGTGGGGCTAGTTATAATTTCCCCTGAGAAGATCATTATTGAAAAATCCTTAAGGTTGGACTTCTCAGCCACCAATAATGAGGCCGAGTATGAAACTCTATTGGTAGGGATGACTATGGTTTAGAGAATGGGAGGAAAGGCAGTGAAGATGTTTTCAGATTCAAGATTGATTGTCAGCCAGGTGGGTGGGGGGGGGGGGGGAGTTGGAAGCCAAAGATCTTAGAATGTAGGAATATTTGAACTAGGTTAGACACTTAAAGTCAGGATTTGAATCTTTTAATTCATCGCAAATCCCTAGAAGTAGAAATACACATGTTGACTCACTTGCCACGCTCGCAACCTCTTCGGAGCAAAGTTTGCCTCAGGTGATCATTGTGAAAGACTTGTGTAAACCTACTAAAGTAGGGAGAAACATAGTTCATATTCATCAAATTAAGATGGGTCCTATTTGGATGGACTCCATTGTGTTATACCTTAAGGAAGACATTTTGCCCGAGGGTAAGTCCGAGGCTGACAAGGTACGGAGAAAGGCTTCTCGGTTTTAGTTGTACGAGGACCAAAAGTTATACAAGCGCTTCTTTTCTGGACCATATTTGCTATGCATGCACCCTGAAGCAGTTGAACTACTCCTAGAAGAATTACATGAAGGGATTTGTGAAAGTCACACAGGAAGCAGATCTTTGTCTCACAGGGCCCTCACTTAGGGATATTGGTGACCAAATATGCAGAGGGAGGCACAAGAGTATGTGAAGAAATGCGACCAATACCTAAGATTTGCCCCAAACATTCACCAACCAGGAGTTGTCTTTAATCCTCTGTCCATCCCTTGGCCTTTTGCTCAATGGGGCTCGGATATTGTAGGGCCCTTCCCTAAGGCAACAGGGAATAGGAGATGGTTGTTGGTCGGCACAAATTATTTCACCAAATGGGTTGAAGCTAAACCACTAGCAAACATCAGGGATATGGATGCCAAGAGATTTATCTAGAAAAACATTGTCATTCAGTTTGGAATCCCTCGTACATTCATCTTGGACAATGGTTTCAGTTTGAGAGTAAGGCCTTTATGAGGTATTGTTGTGACCTGGGCATAACAAATAGATATTCCACTCTAGCATATCCACAGGGAAATAGACAGGCTGAAGCTACCAATAAGGTCATAGTGAGTGGGCTTAAAAAGAGGCTGGATGACGCAAAGGGAAGATAGGTGGAAGAGTTGCCACATGTCCTTTGGACATATTGGACTACACCTCGTAGGCCCACTGAGGAAACGTCATTTTCAATGACTTATGGGGCCGAGGCTGTGATTCCTCTGGAGATGGGATTTCCAACGCTGAGAACAAGCTTTTTTACTCTGAGCAGCAATGATGGGCTATTGGAGATGAGTTTAGATTTAATTTAAGAGCGAAGAGAAAACGCTATGGTTCAACTGGCGTACTATCAATACAAACTCAAGCAGGGGTACGACTCAAATGTAAGGTTAAGGCCACTAACACCTGGAGACCTAGTACTAAGAAAGGTTTTGGGTACTGCTAAAAACCTAGTCTAGGGAAAGTTAGGGCTTAACTGGGAAGGGCCATAACGCATCACATCAGTCGCTAAAATAGGTGCATATTATCTTGAAAATCTGGATGAAAATGTTGTACTATGCCCCTGGAATATAAACAACCTGAGAAGGTATTATTATTAATGAAAGCTTTTATTTACCGTATTTTTGGGTTATTACATTATGCGTCATGCGTCCTATTATTTTCCTAAGTATCAAACAGAATTTTAGTCATGCTTGACTTCTCGGACCACATACCTTGGGTAAATTGATACTTTGAGCTATTTTTCTAAGTGTTAAACAGAACCTTAGTTATGTCTGACTTTTCGGATCACATGCTTTGAGTAAATTAATACTTCCTATTGTTTTCCTAAGTATCAAATAGAACCTTGGTCATACCTGGCTCCCCAAACCACATACCTTAGGTAAATTGATGCTTTAAGCTATTTTTCGAAATATTAAATAGAACCTTAGCTATGCCTGGCTCCTCGAACTACATGCTTTGGGTAAATTAATATTTCCTGACATCTATTTAAGTGTTAAACAAAACCTTAGCTATGCCTGGCTCCTCGGACCACATTCTTTGGGTAAATTAATACTTCCTACTGTTTTCCTAAGTATCAAACAGAACCTTGGTCCTGCCAGGCTCCCCGGACCACATACCTTAGGCAAATTGATGCCTTAAGCTATTTCTCTAAGTTTAAATAGAACTCTAGTTATGCTTGGTTTCTCGGACCACATACACTGGGCAAATTCATACTTTCTTTTATTTATCTAAGTATCAAGTAGAATAGGCCATGCTAAGCGGCAAAACTCTTTGTTATAATAACATGATCAAATGAATACTCATGAGCATCACTTAAAGCATTTGAAAGTATGTCCATGATCCTGTTTGAAAATTGATTATCATCCCCAGTTCCTTGGACTTACTGATAAATGGAAAACTAAGTGGGGCTTGATATGAATAGATGCTTTGCAATTATGTATGTTTTTGAGATTAAGGTTACACTTTACTGGGATTATGGAATTAGTTAGTTTAACTTGGTCTGTTACTATTCATGTGAGATGCAATAACTGTGTTGTTACTTATGCAGATAACTAAATAGAGCTATATCTTATTTCTAATTTCTATGTCAGTTAAGTGTTGAATAAAATAAAAACTATGTTAGGATCAACATCAATATCACAAATATGAAGGAAAAACTCATAATTATCATTGATCTTAGCCTTTGAAAAAGGCAAATTGCTTACAAAAGATCAAACTGAATTACAAGTTCTGGAAATAAGAACAACATTTAAAAAAAAAAAATTTGAAAACTACTACTCTAAACTATTTTTTTATTACAATTTTCTTTTTTGGTAGACCCTTGGTAGATTGGGAGAGTGCAGCCTCTGAAGATCCTGAGTCTTTGCTTTTGGGGTCACCCTTAGCAGGCAATGGGAGAGTTGCAAGAACTATCTCCATTGTGGAGGGCACCTCTTTCTCTTTGGGTGGATCTTGAGGAGTAGTTGGGGGCTTGGTGGCAGTAAGGGCCACTCCCTTGTTGGCATTAGCTTCTTTTTCGGCAACCCTTTGCTGCTAGGCCTCCTCAGAAGGTCTATTAGAAGAAGGAGGGGCCTCGACTGGGCTGCCTTTCCCAAGTTCTGTCACCTTGGAGGAGGTGTCAACCTTGGAACTGGTTGAGCCTAGTGCGTGAATTGCAGGAGGGTAGTATACACTCTTTGCCCTCTTGAGTGCAGAAAAGGCCTTAACCCCAGCCTAGTTCAGGGCCTCATTCTACACCTGGAGGCAATAGTTTCTACATACCCCCGTGACCTCAGCCCTGAGGGCTTCCTCAATCTTTGCCACCTCCACATCATAGCTGTCTTGGTCGGCTTGGTCCCTTGCCTTGTCAGCTTCCTCCAACTTCTTCTTTAGGGTGGTGATTTGTCCTTTGGAGGCAGCCAGCTGATCCTTGGCCTGACGAAGGAGCACCCGCTAACCTTTGGCCTGCCTCTCAGCGCTGTTTAAGGTGGCCTTTGAACTCTTTTTTTCCCTCTCTACCTCAAACAGTTTATTCTTCATCTCGTTTCTTCCTTTCTCGGCCAGATTGAAGGCCTTCACAGCCACATTGCGCCTTCCATCTTCTTCTTTCATCTGCCGATGGTAGAAGTTTGTTATCTCCTTTGCTCGGAATGTGACTTGAACGACCTACCGAGGAAAGAAACATGGATAAAGTAAAAGAGAGTAGCAACAAAGGGAAAAAAAAAGGAGGGAGGTCATACCATTTAAAAAAAAAAAAATGAAAGACTTACCATCGCAAGGTCCCTCTTCAGACTAAGGAAGACCTTCTACCTCCTTAGGAAACTTAGGTCGGCCATATCTTCAGGAAGTAGCAATGCTTGCTATATTGTGTCAGCCATATCGGCTATATGACCGGCCTTCCCTTGTTGGAAGTCCATGATGGAGGCATTGGCGAGCAGAGGAGCTCCATCCAACATCGGGGTGAGGGTCCAGGACAGAGGTCCGACTTGGGAATCACTCCTCTTGTCAGTTCCTATTTGCCCCACCCTAGCTTGTTTGGCCCCTTTTTGGGCCTCACCATCTTGTGGGGGGGTGGGGGGTGGGGGGTGGGGGGTGGGTTTTTCCTCCTTCCACCACTTCCTTACCCTTCTGCTCCATTTTCCTTTTGAGGTCAGCAAGTTCAAGTTGAAGGGGTTGGGCAGGTGGAGGGGTGGGAAGCCTAGTCTGGGCTGCCTTCCCAGACGTGTTTACCCCTGGTTGGGATTCCAGTAGTTCTTGCAGGGTGAACCTCGGCTTGTGTTGGATCCCCATATCTTCTGGTATGAAAGTAACTCCTTAGTGGTGACTAGATTGGGTTGGGAAAGGATGGCCGAGGTCACCAGTTGAGGTTTCTGGGGACAAAGCTAATTAAAGACTTCGAACTCATCTCAGAGTCAGACACTTCAACTACCTCTTCTTCTTTTTCTTCTTCTTCCTTTGTGATGGCAGGATGAGAAAAAATGACTTCTTCGGTTGTGTACTGCGGTGGCAGGGCTACCTTTGGTATGCCTTCTGGTATAGGATTGGTGGTGAGCGTGCCTTTTGGGATAGCATCGGTGATGAGAAAACCCTGAACGGTAATGCTTATCCGGTGTAGGCATGGGTCCTTGGCTTTTATAACGCACTTCGACGCTTGGAAGCTTTTAGAAATGGGGGTATAGTTGAGGATCAGGTGTGCGGCTCTTAGCTGACCGTCACTGTGAACAAACACCTCGGCCTTCAATATCTTATCTAGGCTCGGTTGGTTGACAAGACTAAACAAAGGAACAACAACGTTCTTGTCTGCAAAACCAGTAGGAAAAACAAGAAACATCGTGAAAAAAAAACAATGCGAATCAAAGGAAAACTCATATATAAACACAAAAAAAAGAAGAGGGGAAGAGGGTGACTTTGAAATAATTAACCTAGACCTAAAGCCCCACCTGGTGTCCTCTTTCTCGTCGGGCAGAGGAAGCCATCATGCCACTCCCCTGAAACGATCAAAAAGTCCTTGTTCAGGCCTTTGTTGAAATCAGGGAGGTATTGGATGAGCCTAACCTCGGGGTGCCTAGATTTTAAGTAATACTCCTGCCCCTTTATGTGGTGGAGGTTGTAAATCCAATTAATGTCATGGTGGATAAGCCCAAAGCCCATTTTTTCATTAAGGGCGTCCATACTCCCTAAAATCCTAAACATGTTTGGGGCACACTAGATGGGGGCACACTGGGTGGGAGCTAACTTATGGGCCTTAAGATAGTCCCTAGTGACAGTTCCCATGGGAATTCTCATCCCACCCTCTATAAAGGCAATCACTGGGATGATCACTTCTCCCTCTTGCCTTTTCTCGTGTCATTTCCCTTCCTTACAATACCTAATAGACTCCAGGCGGGATTTTGTATTGAGCTTTAAAGTTCTCAATACTTTCCGCGGAGTCTACCAAGTAGGCAAATCTACCCATTTAATTGGAGATAGGTAAAAATGGGAAGGAGAGAAGGGGAAATTGATAGGGCTGAGAAGGAAAGAACTGTGTGAGAAGAAAAATAGAAGGAAAAGTAAACAGAAAAGGTTGAAATGACTTACGTGAAGAAAGAAACTCTCCTTAGACTATCTCTTGGTGTTTATGAGTGCAAAGGATCGATTATAATTGCAAAGGTTAAGTGTATGAATGCTAAAGTGAGTTGGATGATTGATTCAGGCAATATTTATATCAAAAACAGAATTGCAAGCGAGAAAATTCCCGTTTGAGTTCCAATGAAATCTCCAGCCGTTGGATCTGCATCGCACCGTTGAACGTAGGGAACATGAAGCCACAAAAATTTAATGAAGGCACGTCTCAAATGCCAAAGCATCAGGAGCGTGCATTAGGCAACTAAAAAGCCATCTACGTAGACAGAGGTGATGTATGGTAAAAGTAGAGTGGTTGTGGCGATATCGAAATCCTTCTTTTTGCTCGAGGAGCAAAAGAAGGGAATTTTGAGGGGTTATTGTAGGGATGTTAGATCTAGTAAAATATATTGGGCCGGAGGCCCAATCCAAGGACATGAAATAGTTCGAGGAGGGTGAACATTATCAGAGAAATTCGTGTTAGTAAGTGAATAGGTTAGTTTTGATCATACGAGTTCATGAGGGTGGTCCGAGGATAAATTACTCCTCGGTGATTGGAGCTGAGGTCTAAAGGGGTGGCCTACCATCTAGGGTAGCGTTCTAGGAGATTCTACTGATATAGATAAGCATCACAGAAGCACAGGATAAAGGGAGTCCTAAAATATCTAAAGAGAAAGGTACTACCACCGCATTGAATGCTCTGCACCTAACCAACTGGCCGCATTAATGTGGAGGTGATACCTGGACAATAATTTTCAACCTTACAGCTACTACCAGAGACTTTAGGAAGGTGCTGATGGGATAAGGATCCACACCGGTAATCTGCCCTACACGTGAAGGGTAGAGATGAATGAAGGAAGATAGTATAAAACAGAAGGAAGATTCTGAAGAAAAGGATCGAGAAATTAAGAATGAAACATTGTAGTAATCAAGAATTGAACTTGTAATCAGACTTGAGAAGAAATATATGAAAACTGAACTCCTCGAATTGTGTCGAGGACGACTTCCTTTAGTTTAAACCAATATATCTTCATTTTCTTGTCATCTGGATCCACTTTAATTGCTGTCTGACTCATTAAAGCCTAGTTTTCCAACCCACTCTCTACAAATTCATTGTATTGGGCTCTTTGGGCCTAAGTTCATCCATCCTTTTCGCTTAGGATACAAAATTGTGTCTTTACAATTACAATCCAAACTCTTTATCTAATCCTTTTTGCAGAAATTTTTTTAGAATTTTAAGAAAATAAATATAATTTTTTTTGTACTTATCCTCTTCTCCTATAATTTCTAAATTAATAAAAATCTTAATTTGATTACATTCCAAACTCTTCATCTAATCCTTTTATTATAATAATTTATAAGTTGATAAAATATTTTAATTTGATTACAATTTAAACTCTTCATCTAATCCTTTTTTTATTTAAATTATATTATTACGTAAAAAAAAAAAAAAAAAAAAAAAAAAAAAAAAAACAACAACAACAACAACAACATAGTACATGTAAAAAAACAAAAAACAGTAACAATTATCATCTATTCCTTTTTTTTAATTTAAATTATAATACTTCGTGTAAAAAAAAAAAAAAAAAAGATAATACCCGTAAAAAAAGAAAAAAAAAAAGCAACGTATTCAACAATAAAATCTTCTTCTTCACACGTGATTTTTTTTTTTTTTTTTAATTATTGTTCATACCGATTACCAAAAAAAATTTTGGATAGTTAAAAAAAATTGTAAAATATGGTAATAAGTATTTAAGTTTAAAGTAAACAACTTCTCTTTCTTCTCCAAAAAAAAGTATCTATATATAATAAATGTTTGTTCTTCTAAAAAAAAAAAACGTTTGTTTGTTTTTTTTTTGGTTACAAAAGAAAAGTTTCCTTTTTTCCATAAAAAAATGTTTTCTTTTTTCTTTCTATTCATATGACCTTTCTTTTTTTATTCCACTTTTTATGGGATTTATGAGATAGCAGCAAACAAATTGATTAGAAATCTTAATTCCAATATGTGAATGCCTAAATCCCATGATAAGTATGCATTCTTTCCTCATTATTATTTTTTTCATTTTGTTTAAGCTATTTTTCTTTAACTTCAAAGAAATTAATAAAAACTTCTCACTTACGTTTTAACCCAATTCATAATATTAAACTTTTGTACTCATTTATTCTATTCTACAATAATTGGTTCAGGTTTTAGTTACATACTCACACTTTCATGTCTCAAAGTGATAGAGAAAACAAATAGGTTTATTCTTTGTTCTTTTTCTAAATTTATATCTTAATTTATAATTTGTGTTAATTTCTTAATTTTAAATTATGAATAAGTTTGATTATATTCTTTATAGTGAATGTAAACTGTTGTTTATAGGTTTTTGGTTGTGTAATATTCTTCAAAAAAAAAAATAAATAAATAAAAGAGTTTATATAAATTTGGCAACAAAGCTAAATAGATAAGCCTAAGAAATGTTTACTAATAATAGTTTTATCAGTAACTTTTTATTAATGTGATTTAAAAAAAAAAATTGAATAGAGAGATAATTCATTAACGTGATTTAAACTCTACTTAAACTTTTTTAAGGGTTTGGTTTTAAAAGATTTCAAAGTAATTTTCTAATTATTAACTACTATGCACTAACTTCAAACTACTAAAACCCACAATTGAAATACTAATTCGTATGAGATACCAGCTATTATATATTATACGCTGACTTTTTTTTTTTTTTTTTCAAAAGAAGTGTTTCTCTCTCTCCCCACAAAACAAAGGGATTATAAGAAGAATTAGCTAGATAGGGATAAGACTAAACCGCCTCTTTTCTACAATAAATGTTAAATTCAGATAATTTTTCATGTATATACACACGCTACACAAAGGGATTATAAGAAGAATTAGCTAGACAGGGGTAAGACTATACCACATCTTTTCTACAATAAATGTTAAATTCAGATCATTTTTCATTCATATACACACACATGTAGCATGCAATGCATAAGATTTAAACTTTAAGTTTAAACTTAAACTTGGTAGGATGAAATTCACTCAAATTTCAGTATCTTCTTCCATACTTTCAAGGACAAAATTAAAATCTCATGTGAGTCTCTCTCTACTTCAAAATTTTAAATGTTTAATAATTTCGATTGTTCTTAATTGTTGAATTGAGGTTTATACTTAAACATGATTTCAATTATTGTTTGGATAGTTTTTAACTATTAAATTCAAGGGTTTTCCATTTAAATATATGTGATTAATTGAGCCTTAAAGTTCAATGTATTATTGAAAATCATTTTATATATATATTTTAGGTACCTCTATCATCTTCCATTCAATTATATATATATATATATATATATGTATTTTATGATACCTTAATCTTACACAACGTGCATTCATTATGTAACTTAAAAGTAAAATATTCATTTATTTTTGTTATTTATTCTAAGGAAATTAATAAAATAATTATTTACATATGAATTTTGATTAAGCCGTGCATCGCATGAGATGTCTTCTGTATTTAATTCGAGCCATTCAACCCCACCTTCCCCTCCCCATTATCTACATTTTTTTAACAAAAATTACATATCTTATTAAATTATTTAAACAAATCACATTTGCGTATTTATTAAAAAAGTCATAATTAATAGTACACTTTTTTCAAATTTTTTTCAAAAAAATTAATAGTACACTTTTTTTTTTAATGAAAAAATTAATAGCACACTTGGTTGCTTGCTTGTATTGTCGTGTAATGGATTTAATCAGAGAAACTTCTATTCAAAATTAAGATGAAAATTCTGATGATATAACATGAATCATATGATAAATATAAAATTTTATCGATTTCTTTAATATTCAATATTTGAAATATACTTCTTTGATAAAAGGTTGTACAGTTTTGTTGATTTCAATAACCAAGAAAAGGTTTGGATTGCTATATACATCTTTGTAATGTAAATTTGTTGTTGATTTTTTATTGACTTATAAATTAGTTAATATTCAATATTTGAAATATACTTCTTTGATAAATGGTTGTACAGTTTTGTTGATTTCAATAACCAAGAAAAGGTTTGGATTGTTATATACATCTTTGTAATGTAAATTTGTTCTTAATTTTATAAAATTTTAAATTGATTAAAAAACTACACCATTGGATGATTTGCTCTTGTATGACCTTAATTTATGTTACAATTTGATGAAAAAGCCATTGCTTGAACGTGCAATGGCTTACAAAAAATTTGTCAGACAGTTTTAGGTGTTACAGATGTTATCAAGAAATTTTAAAACCTAAAATCAAAACTCTAGGTAGGAGCGGAAAAATTAAGAAGCAATTGGAATCTAATATATCTACCAAAACTGAAAACCCAAAGAGTGACAGAAAAAAACCTGAATGGCCAGTGTATACCTGTGAAAGAGGAGATTGGTGGTGAATCAAAAATTCAGATATTTCAAATATTGCCAAAACTAACACAAATTCAGATGTTAAAACTTCCAAAATTCCAAAAAAGAAGAATATATATATATATATATATAATTAATTAAAGAATAAGTTATTGAAACAATTTAAAAAATATATGATTATTCAAAAGAGAAATATAAGAAAAAAAAAATACACAAACTCATAAAACAATAAGTTTTAAATTTTAATAGGTCTAAACTTTAAACGATGAAAAAAAAAATCATATACAGTTACAAATATAATTCAAACTAGTCGCTAACCCGTGCGATGCACGGGATAGTTAAACAAAATTTATACACATTCACTTTTATTGGTACAATCATTTGAAAATAATTCTAACTAATACCCAAATGTAAGAGACACATTGACTTACTATTTAAAGTAGCCTTTTGAAGAATTTACACATATTATGCAACTGAGCCTTAATTTCTCATCAACAATAAAAACATGGATATTCAAAACATGGAAAGAAAATAAAAATTACAACAATTAATTCCATTATCTTTCATGCTGTACTTTGTAATTGTACGAAATTAAGTCAACTCAATTTAAGTAGTTGTAATAAAATTGGCTTCTACTATTCTCTATTCTATAGAGATATGAACATATTGGATTTCTCAAACAATTACCAGTATTGCAATAAAATGATTTATTATTGAAAATAAGAAACAAAGAAAATCTATCTATAGCTTAAGAAACACAATATACTAAAATTAAAGAGATAAAATTTTCGGAGGACAAAATATTATAGATAATTTTAGAAACAGATTATACACTTAAAAGGGTTAGTAATTTATAGCACTTACCCCCCACTATTAGTATACAAACACCAAGTGCGGTTGTCGTAACCCTTTGAAAGAACCTTCCCCAATTGGACCCTATAAAAAAAAAAAGCACCCAATTAACAAAATTGATCCAAAAGGGTCTAAAAAGCACACAAAATCAATTCAAAAAACAAAAATATGAGACAAAGTAATTACTTTCTGCTGCCAATGAAATCGTCTTTTGTATTGCTGTTCCAAACTGCAACACTTATCTCTCTAAGGCTTTCAATTAACGAAAACACAAACTTCTCTTGGAATACCGGAGTATTATGACCATCTATACACACACACACAAAAAACAAAATCAGCATAACTCACTATAACTCTATAGAAGCCTAAAAAATATAAAGAGAAATTAAAGGGGTTGAATTTGATATTTACGTTTGGAGAGAGAGAGTTTGCAGAAACTGTGGCTTTATATTTCTTAACTTGAGAGAGGGGTAAGGTTGCTAGGGTTTTGAATTGTTATAATGTTTTTTTTTTTATTTTTTTTTTTTTAAATATTGTGCTGACATGAAAAATTGTGGTGCCAGCAGAAGCTTCGGTTTTATATATATATATATATATATAGATTAAAATGTCAAAGACATATTTTGGTCGCTCATTTAATTTGCATACATTACATTACATCAAACCATATAGTTTTCAGGTTTCATTATCAAAAAAAGAAAAAAAAAAAAAAAAAAAAAAAAAAAAAAAAAAAAAAAAGCCGCAGCTTAATTATTGAGTGCATATTATAACACTACGAAGTTTGAGGCATCACAAACAATTCCCAAACCATGCATATGATATATTTGACTCAAAACCTACTTATTCTTAAGTAATGCTCTCCATGAAAGTAAGCAACCTAATGCATATTGGCTTATATCTTGCTTCTTCTTCTTTTTTCTTTTTTTGAGGATAAATGGAAGATTTGGCTTATATATTGCTGAAACATATATATTTTTTCTTATCTCAGAGGGTAATGTGGCGTGTAACCGACGTATTGGAATGGGTAATAGTTGTATGGAGATGAAAATCACTTTTTAAAAAAATATTGGGTTTTGCACTACTTTTATAGTGTTCATGATTAACCTTGCAAATTTGGAGATAAATTATCAACGTTTAAGTTTGAGTTTAAGATGAACTTGTTAGAGAAATAGAGTTTCACTCCTTGTTAAGTTTGGATTAAAAAAAAAAATTGTTTAAAAAAAAATGATGAGTTTGAGTTTAAGTTAGACTTGTTAGAGAGATAGAGTTTCACTCTTTGTTAAGTTTGAACTAAACAAAAATAATTTTATTTAAAATATTGTACTGACGTGGAAATTATGAAAGGTTTAGAAAATTCAGTTATATATATATATATATATATTGGTTTGTTAATGTCATAATTCATCCAAATAAGAAATGGAAAGCTTCTTATTATATATTTTTTTCGTAGTACTAGAAAATTATATCTTTATCTACAACTATACAAGTCAACAGAAGAGAAAAGTATTGAAAGATCACCTATGCGTATCTATAATATAAAGTATATACATTTTCCTCTCTTTTTTATTCATGGCCTTTACTGTACTGGGATGGCACAAATTGTTTTGACAACAATTATTTCTAGGAAATTGGCAACCCTTGGAAGGGGCTTTTTTCCATAGGACTTTGGCAATTTTGACAACACCGCAACAGCCAACAGGTTTATTTTACAAGAGGAAGTGGTTGATCCAAATATTCATGAAGCTAATATAAGGAAAGGAGTACTGAGTTTTTTGCTCCAGGCTTCAATGTTTGGTACAAAGAAAGTACCATCATTATTGATTATACCCATTAAATAACATAAACCTCCTGAAGGACAAACTATTTTTTTATATGGTTTTTTTTACAAACAAAATAATTTAGGCTTCTTTGAGTATTTGATTATTCTTTAGGGTATATGCAGTTTCTCCATTCCATACAAACTAAGTTATTACATAAATGAATCCCTTGGAGATAGCATCAAAATGCTGACAAGAGGTTTAAAATATTATGCATAATATGTAATAAATATATCAGAATACAAAAGAATATATATAAATATATATGTAGTCATGATTTGATGAGAAAGAATAATCATCATTAATAAATGTTATAGTTTTCACATTCACTTGTAAATTACCTAATTAATGAAATGATTGAGTCCCACATAGGATAGAAATGGCATGGGTTAATTGTTAATATATGATTGTGACTCGTGGTAATTTCAAATATTAACCAATCTCAAACGCAAATCCATCAACTCAAAAGGTTTCAAGAATTAGTCCCCCAAACAGAAGTAGGTACAGAAGTAGGTAAAAGCCCCCAAAGAAAAAAACTCACAATACTCTTATATTGAGATCCCAACGTCTTCCACAATCTCCTCTTTATATAAACCCAGTATTGAGAACGGGTGAGAATATATGTAGCAAATTTTTTTTTTTTTTTTAACAAAAACATACAGAAGTAGGTAAAAGCCCCCATAGAAAAAAATACACAATAACCAACAATCTCTTATATTGAGACCCCAACGTCTTCAAACAATCTCTTCTCTTTATATAAACCCAGTATTGAGACCCCAACGTCTTCAAATTCTATGGCTCAACTTCCTTCCATCCAATCGTCCTCTACCTCTACTCGCCCAAACGGGTGAGAATATTTGTAGCAATTTTTTTTTTTTTTTAACAAAAACATTTCTAGTTATATAGCAGAGTATTTCATACAATTAAATTTCTTTTGTTACTGCAGGGATCAAATGTCGTTTCTTTCAGGCGTTAGACTCACTGCTGAAACACTTGGCTTGGTCATCCTCATCATCACACTGATTCTCACACTTCGCAGGTTGTTAACTAACAACACTGCTACTAACGCCCAAATTCTTCCTGGCGGTAACCTTGCTGGCAGTGATGGTGTTACCAACAGCAACAGCCAAGACAACATCCAAATGATCGCTGTGAATGTCAACCCTGTCTGACCCTCCAAGACAATCTATGTATGTTTTTCAAGACTTAGTTTCCAATATAAATAAGTTCAAACAGTGTTCACTGCTCTGTTTTTGTTGGTTTGTTTGAAGTACGTGGTGTATATCAGCGTATAGTCTGTGATGTGAGGTTTGCTATATATTATGCATATTTTGTATCATGCGAGTATCTGTTTTAGTCCAATACTTGTTAAGGGGTTATGAAAATTTGAACTGTTTGGTTTTCTGATTTTCAGTACAACTTACAATTCACGTTCTGTTTTTCTTTCTCCTCCGAAACTTTTTTAGTTTCGAAATATGAATAATAGTCTGGATCTGGGCTTTTTTCTTTCTGTTGACCAGTTTAGGAAGTTTTCATAAGGAGAAATTGATATGGGCCTCCAAAACTAAATCTTACATTTTGGGCTCACAAAATTTATGTGGATTTGTTTTAGAAGGCCCAAAGCGACATGGAGAGTCACTTTTTTTCATCATCTTTTTTGGGGAATTTTTTTCAGTTGTTTTTCTAATCTCCATTCAGAAATCATGATTGATGCAGATCTAATTCCTCTTTTATATAATCTGGAATTAATTTCAATTTTTTCCCCTAACAAAGGACAATAAAGTTATCATTCCAGTGGAGCCATCTTTCTCTTATCTAATATGGTACAACAGAGTTTTACACCATTTGTTTGCTTTCTTTACACTAATTTAGCTTAGGCAAGGTAATGTCTAAATATATATTTTCCACAAAGGACAAGAGGGGAGGAGGCGTTGGGGCACAGGGACCACCATTATTCTGGTTGGAGTTAAACCATGTTTTAATCAAAGCAAAAGGGGTACTTACAATTTGTCGCAATTTAGACTTTCCAATCTGAGCTCTCAAAAAAAAGGGGAAAAAAAAAAACCAAACCTAGTTGGATTCTCTAAAAAAGAAAAATAAAAATCCAAACCTAGTTAAAAAGAGATAACATTCATGCCATACCCAACGTTAATCCACTTTGCAAGCTAAATTATTGGTCTCATCTTTTGAAATCTTAAGAAGGGCCTAAACTTTTTATTTTTATTTTAAGAAACACTAGAATTTCAATCTATAGAGTCTTTCCATGATGATTGCTCTTATTATTAAGTTAAAATAATAATCAATTTTTAGTGAAACAAGTGGCCTAAATTTTTACACCAATTAAAACTTTCACATTCCTTAAAAAATGGGTAAAAAATACATTTACATAAGGAAAAAATTGGTCACATTAGATTTTATAAGTTGATCAACAGTTGAGCTGGAAGGAATCAATACTCTTGGAAGATATCATATGAGTCCAGGGAATTTTGGAGGAATATCCATAGCAGACATTTAGTTTGTGACTTGATCCTAAAGTTGGGTTAATCAGGCCTCTATGTATTTTGTTGACGGATAATGCTAGAGATACAAACTATTTTACAATTTTTTTTTACAAACTGCTGATGTGTTAAGTGATTATTGGTAAATGAAAAAGTGATATTAATAGTGGGTCTAAATGAAAATCAATAAGAGATTGGCCACATTAACATTTTGTAAAAATGTTGTAAAATAGTTTGTGGCTGTAACATTACTTTTTTGCTGACTATTTGGAGCCTTAGTATGCTCCCGTTGTCTTTAATTTTCCTTATGAAGTATAAATAAAGAAAGAAAAAAAAAAGATTTAAGCAACACAATTTTATTCTAAAACAAATTACAATAATAGTTATTAAAAAAAATTTACAAAATGCAAACCCACCATCGAAGATCTTGGACCTTGTGTGGGAATTTGGTGGGGCAGGGAATTGGCCATGAATATGAGAATTGAGAAAAAGAGTTTTGAAAAAAAGGGTCTTTTCACACTTCAAACATGATAAATTAACAAGAATGGTATAATCTTTGACTGACTTCAAATATTTTGCATAAACCTAACTAAGAGCAACCGCATTAGAGGTTGCGTAATTATGCAAAATACAAAAAGTAGTTAATTTTACACATTTTAACCAAAAAAAGCACCTACATCAATGCTTGCAAAATTGTTCATATATACAAAAATACTATAGCTTTGCATTTAATATTTTAGTATTTTTTTCTCTCTCCTCTCTAGTCCCTCTAACTCTCACCTCACTCTCTCTTTTTCTCGTTTTTTTCTCTCTCCGCATCAATCCTCTCAGCTCTCTCTTTCTATCATCTCATAATCTTCCTCTTCCATGGCTTGACCCACAGATTAGCGGGGGTTATGCATCGTGGGCTTTGATGCACCTGGGGTTTAATGTTGAAGGCATCGATTAGAGCTTCACAAGCTTCGTACGATGTTGACGCACCATTGTGGGCTTTGACGCATCAAAGCTTCCATGGCCGGACAGTGGGAGGCATCAATCTTGTTGCATAATGGCTAGGTTGAATGGATATTTTGATTTCATTGATGGTGGCTGGGTTGAATGGGTATTTGGATTTCATTAGTGGTGGCTGGGTTGAATGGGTATTTGGGTGGGTTGATGATGGTGGTTGAGTGAGTTGATGATGGAGGCTGGTTGCTTGATGATGGTGGCTAGATTGTGTTGGGTTTGTAAGAGAGATGATAGCATAAAAAAATGAATATTTTATTGAATAAATGTTTAGAATAGATAGACTGATGTGAGTGTTTTGTAAAAGTACGTGTATAAAATAGAAAGTCACTGATGTAGTTGCTCTAATTACTCCTTTGTGGCTTGTTAGAAAGTCAAATCTCGCATGGGATACTAATCATAGTACTTAATAACATAGTAAAATATTAATTACAATAGAGAAATAATGATATAGAATTTTAGTTGAAGTAGAATTTTCAAGCTCTTCAAACATATATCTAATAGAGTTTTACTTAAACTAAACTATTGTAGCACTTGATAAGTTAATTACACATTGAAGAGAAATAATAAATATATAAGATATAAAACCTAAAAGAAAAAGAAAAAGAAAATAGGTGTAACGTGGAAAATTGTGGGAGCTCTAGAGACTTCGGTTTTATATATAACTTAAACAAAAGATAACAACAACTAAGTTTTTGTATTTATCTAAAAATTGATAGAGACATATAGAAAAAATCAATAAGAACAATTATAATTTTGTGTCTATCCATGAGGTGTTTTAAAAAAATAAAAAATAGAATTAAAGGTTGATATTAGTAGTTGTATACGTGTACTATGATTTTTTTTTTTTTTTTAATTAATGTTGATATGAGCAATTAGTGTGAAACCAAAATTCTAATCCCCGGGAATGCTAAAACTCATAAATCATAAATGAAGTAGATCTCCTATTGCTAATAAAATAAATCACTTAGAAATTATAGATAAATTAATAATAAAAGGATTATATGAAGAATTTGGATTGTATTTAAATTGAAATTTTTATCAACTTAGAAATTATAGGAAAAGAAGATAAGAACAAAAAAAAAAAAAAAAAAATTATATATGTAGGGACAAGGGCCCAAAATTGTATACTGGGCCTTGGGCTTTGGCCAAGGACGTTGGTTGGTTCAAGGACGAATAAATAGAAGTGGATGATTTAAAACCAGAACTCCATGAGTAGAGTACAAATGGAAAGGTGGTCCGAGGAGGTATATCCCCTCAGATAAGCTAAACACAGCTCAAATGTGTATTCTAATAATAAAAGGGACCTTCCAGGGAGCTCCTGCAATAAAGACGTGCCTCATGAACCTACAGAAAGGATGAGAACCCAAGAATATCTAATATAAAGCTGCTACTACCACATTAAATGCATTGCAGCTACTTTCCTAGCCATATTTATGTGGAGAAGACCCCTGAATAGTGCTGTCTTAGCTACCACAACTCACAGAAAGCCAAAGAGGGTGTCTAATAGGACAGACATTCAAGTAAGGTCTCAGATGATCAAACAAGTGTAGGGTGAAGATGGTCTCAAGGGGAGCTATATAATGTAAGAGACCCTCCATGAGGAGGGGATTGGAAAAATAGAGAAAGAATACTGTAGCAATCAAAATTATACTTGTACCCAACTGTTATTGTTTTGTATGGAAAAATACCTCCTCGGACAGTGAATTCATTCAACTTTATTTTCTTTGTTCTTGCTTGATCACCTTTTAAATCCATACTAGCCGTTGTCAAATTCATTAGGGCCTAATTCTTTGACCCACTCTCTACAAATTTATTGTACTGGACTCATTAGGCCAAGATCTCATACATCTTGGGCTTGGGCTACTAATCGTGTCCCTACAATATATATTTTTAAAAATCTAACAAAATTTCTACAATTTGGTGAAGCCACGTGGCACAACCATGGCTTCTAAACCCAACTTTTATTAGTGGTTACACCAAGTGGCTTCACCATATTGTAGAATTTTTTTAGATTTTTAGATTTTTAAAAAAAAAATAATATATATATATATATATATATAAATTTTCTTCTCCTATAATTTCTAAGTTGAAAAAAATCTTAATTTGATTATAACCTAAATTCTTCATTTTATCCATGTAATCCTTATTTTTTATGTGTAGTGTATTATAAAGAAAAAACAACAATTTTCTTATTTTTTAATTACTACACTACAAGTAAAAAGGAAAATTTTATATATAAAAAAGGTTATATATTACTAATAAAACAGCATTTTTGCATTTTTTTTGAGATAATTACTTCTAATTTTCATCTAATCCCTTATTTTTATTTGAATTATATTACTATATGTAAGAAAAAAAAAACATAGTACACAAATTTAAAAAAAAAGAAAAAAAGAAAAAAGAAAAGCAACGTATTCAATCTATATGACATTTTTTGCTTCTTCTTTTTTTGAGACAATTACTTCTAAATTATTTCATTTAATTTATATGATATATATTTTTTTTGGATAAACATACATCCTAAGTTAATTCTTCTTCTCTTATAATTCCTAGAATGATTAGAAATCTAATTTCCTCACAATTGAAAATTCTCTCTCTCTCTCTCTCTACCAAATTGCAGAAATTTTGTTAGATTTAAAAAAAAATAGACATTTTTTTTTTTGTTCTTATCTTCTTCTTCTATAATTTCTAAGTTGATAATTTGATTACTGTGGGCCAGAAAATTCATGGCCCAGGCCCGTTCTATATATCAAGGTCCAGGACCTGATCTGAGGAAACCTATTGTCAAGGATAAGCTTAATGCACGGATAGGATAAGTGAAAAGACTGCCCCTACTGTAGTGGAGAACTCTGTGCCTGACAAGCCCCTATTCTTGACCAAGCAATTCAACCTTTACGTCTACTCCCAACCACTTGAGGTATGGGCTGATAGGACAAGTCCTCTGCCCCGAAGGTAAAGCTGACACGTGGACCCTAAAGAGAGGGAAAAATACGAGTATAAAAAGAAACGAAAGCCAAGAGACATGGGGGGGGGGGGGGGAGGAACTCGATGCTCCTTGGACTAAGTCCGAGGACTCCAACCCTTCAGGCTACATCGTTGTATAGCCCGGACGTTCAGGCCGAACCACCTCCAACATGAACCCCCTCCCCAAAGTCAGGATCAGACCGTTGCCCAGCGATCCAGAGCAAGCCTTTTAAGCCTACTCTCTACAAATCATATTGTGAGGAATCTTTCATGTGCGAGCCCAACGTTATTCTTGGACCGTTAAATAATCGTGTCCCTACAATTGGCGCCGTCTGTGGGAAGGCTTGCGCGTTGGCGCAGGTGGCGTTTGAGTCAACTCTCTAGCAAGCAGAGATTCGTAGGTTTTCCCCCGTCTCCGGTGACATGCAGTTGCTGTTCCGACATAAACTTCGGCCAGGGGCTACGTCCTGCAGTGCCAACGGCACGAGCAGCTCTAGGGGCTTCCGGCCTCAAGCCAACTCTCCCCGCCACGGGCAAGGGGCTGACCTGCGAAAAAGCAAATAAGTACAAATAAGTACTCAAATAAGTTTTGGACAGAACCAAGGCCTTGCATGGTCCTCGGACTTAAGCCTATGGGGAAACCAAGTACACAAAGAAAAAACTATAAGTTTTGGACAGAACCAAGGCCTTGCATGGTCCTCGGACTCAAGCCTATGGGGAAACCAAGTACACAAAGAAAAAACCATAAGTTTTGGACAGAACCAAGGCCTTGCATGGTCCTCGGACTCAAGCCTATGGGGAAACCAAGTACACAAAGAAAAAACTATAAGTTTTGGACAGAACCAAGGCCTTGCATGGTCCTCGGACTCAAGCCTATGGGGAAACCAAGTACACAAAGAAAAAACCATAAGTTTTGGACAGAACCAAAACCTTGCGTGGTCCTCGGACTCAAGCCTATGGGGAAACCAAGTACACAGAGAAAAAACCATAAGTTTTGGACAGAACCAAGGCCTTGCATGGTCCTCGGACTCAAGCCTATGGGGAAACCAAGTACACAGAGAAAAAACCATAAGTTTTGGACAGAACCAAGGCCTTGCATGGTCCTCGGACTCAAGCCTATGGGGAAACCAAGTACACAAAGAAAAAACCATAAGTTTTGGACAGAACCAAGGCCTTGCATGGTCCTCGGACTCAAGCCTATGGGGAAACCAAGTACACAAAGAAAAAACTATAAGTTTTGGACAGAACCAAGGCCTTGCATGGTCCTCGGACTCAAGCCTATGGGGAAACCAAGTACACAAAGAAAAAACCATAAGTAACCATAAGTTTTGGACAGAACCAAGGCCTTGCATGATCCTCGGACTCAAGCCTATGGGGAAACCAAGTACACAAAGAAAAAACCATAAGTTTTGGACAGAACCAAGGCCTTGCATGGTCCTTGGACTCAAGCCTATGGGGAAACCAAGTACACAAAGAAAAAACCATAAGTTTTGGACAGAACCAAGCTTTGCATGGTCCTTGGACTCAAGCCTATGGGGAAACCAAGTACACAGAGAAAAAACCATAAGTTTTGGACAGAACCAAGGCCTTGCATGGTCCTCGGACTCAAGCCTATGGGGAAACCAAGTACACAGAGAAAAAACTATAAGTTTTGAACAGAACCAAGGCCTTGCATGGTCCTCGGACTCAAGCCTATGGGGAAACCAAGTACACAGAGAAAAAACTATAAGTTTTGGACAGAACCAAGGCCTTGCGTGGTCCTCGGACTCAAGCCTATGGGGAAACCAAGTACACAAAGAAAAAACTATAAGTTTTGGACAGAACCAAGGCCTTGCATGGTCCTCGGACTCAAGCCTATGGGGAAACCAAGTACACGAAGAAAAAACTATAAGTTTTGGACAAAACCAAGGCCTTGCATGGTCCTCGGACTCAAGCCTATGGGGAAACCAAGTACACAAAGAAAAAACTATAAGTTTTGGACAGAACCAAGGCCTTACATGGTCCTCGGACTCAAGCCTATGGGGAAACCAACTGCTTAAAAGAAAAACTACATTACATGGACCTTAGAATCTATCCGAGGAGATCTCTCCATTAACAATTGCACTAATTCCTAAAACTGCACGGACTCTCAAGTCTGCCCTCGGATTCTCAGTACCAAAGGGATTGATGCCGTATAAGGCAATATGTTACCAAAAACACAATCGGAGTCCCTTATTGCTCGGTTACCCCCTCGGATGAATTATTTAGAGTTTATCGTTCTCGGATGGTCTCCTCGCACTTATTACGAAATATTCGGCTGCTATCTCGGTTAGTTTCCTAAGTTTAATTTACTGTGAATTATCGTTATTATGCCTGGTAATGTCGGTAAATTGAAATTAGTTAGACTATGTTTTGAGGTTTCCTGCTCTAAGTATTATTGAAGAAAAACACACATGGAGCACACCCATTCACAAAGTAGTGTTGCAAAAATATATATATATATATATATATAAATAATATTCCAAAACAAATAAATAAATTTCCCTTTTATTAAAACAATAAAATAATGCAGCGTACAATGAAAAGCTGGAATCAGCTTATAGCTAGGTACATAATCGAAAGAAAGATACAAGAGAATAAGATAAGGCCGAGGAGGTAGTCCAGAGGAGAGGTTGGCTACTGCTCAAGACTTTGTTCTTCCTCAACACTTTTACATGCCCATAACTCAGGCAGCAAAAGAACCCGGCGTGGGGCTTGCACCATTGAAGAAAAGGTGCAGAGAGCGCCCAACTTCAGGCTAGCGCAGCTAAAGAAAAGGTGCAGGGAGCCCAACTAGAGGCCCTCACCGCCGAAGAGAAGGTGCCGGGAGCCGGAAGTTGAGGAGCCTACACCAAAACTTGCCTGCGACAAGGCAGACGGCGCTGATGGCGGAGAATCTTTCTTCTGACACACCAAAAATCTGGCGTGACCAGAACCTGCTTCGGATTTTGACTAAAAGATGGGAGGGTACCGTTCCCATCATGTCCAAGCGGGAAGACACCTTAAATCTGTGCCTCCCCTGCCCAGACCACATCACTTTACGTTTTGGAGGGGTCCGGTGCCCCTGTGGCGGGTGAAACTCCCCCATCTCCATCCAAGCCTCAAGCATACGGCGCAAAGGGTAGATGACACCGAAGGAGGGAACTGGGTATGGACAAAGGGTTATGGTTCTGAGGAGAGCAGAGGGGTTTGTATGCCAGGAGAGCAATCACCTATCCCACTTATATAGAGGGTAAAAAGGTGACCTGTGATTTAATTTGAGCAGATTCCCAAGACGCGCTGCCGACAAAGCAGCTCTGGCTCAATTTCCCACACCATCCACAACCGTAGGATCTCAAGATCCTCGAGAAGGTGCACTTCGATTGCTGAAACTCCAGAGTACTCGCGAACGATGGGATGACTCTTGACTTGGCACGTCTCCCGAGTGAATGTGAAAACACAAGTATGGACGGAGTGCAGAACCTGAGTAAGTCGTGATGTGGGCCCAAAGTCATCAAAACCCTCCTCCCCCAACTAAAAGTCGGGAAGTAGGATTTTGAGGGGCTATTGTGGGCCAGAAAATTCATGGCCCAGGCCCGTTCTATATATCAAGGCCCAGGACCTGATTTGAGGAAACCTATTGTCAAGGATAAGCTTAATGCACGGATAGGATAAGTGAAAAGACTGCCCCTACTGTAGTGGAGAACTCTGTGCCTGACAAGCCCCTATTCTTGACCAAGCAATTCAACCTTAACGTCTACTCCCAACCACTTGAGGTATGGGCTGATAGGACAAGTCCTCTGCCCCGAAGGTAAAGCTGACACGTGGACCCTAAAGAAAGGGAAAAATACGAGTATAAAAAGAAACGAAAGCCAAGAGACAGGGGGGGGGGGGGAGGAACTCGATGCTCCTCGGACTAAGTCCGAGGACTCCAACCCTTCAGGCTACATCGTTGTATAGCCCGGACGTTCAGGCCGAACCACCTCCTACATGAACCCCCTCCCCAAAGTCAAGATCAGACCGTTGCCCAGCGATCCAGAGCAAGCCTTTTAAGCCCACTCTCTACAAATCATATTGTGAGGGATCTTTCATGTGCGAGCCCAACGTTATTCTTGGGCCGTTAAATAATCGTGTCCCTACAATTACAATCCAAATTCTTCATCTAATTATTTTCTGATTATAATTTATAAGTTGATGAATAATATCAATTTGATTACAATCCAAAATCTTCAACTAATCCTTATTTTTTAATTTAAATTATATTACTTCACGTAAAAAAAAAAAAAAAAAAAAAAAAAGAAGCAACGTTTTACAGTTTAAAAAAAAAAAAAAAAAAAAAAGCAAGGTAGTACATGTAAAAAAAAAAAAAAAAACAGCAACTACTCGTAGTATTTAAATAAAATACTAAATTCTTTGAATTTCCTCTTGCCACAAATTAGATTAACATTAGACTTTTTGTTCATATCAACTTCTTTAATGTGGAGTGTATATATACTAAATAATTCATAATGAATATGTACCATACAGTTTTTTTCTTTATTCTAATCTCTTCTTCTACCTACAACCTTTCAAGTATGTATTTGTTTACTCTAATTTTTTTTTTTCATTAAATTGAATAGGTTTTGTGTATTTTTTTTTTTTTTTTGTTTAACCTAATTTGCTTATGTTTTATACAATTTATATGATTTTGGTTTGAGAATTAATCATTAAATATGCTTAGGCATGATTTTTTAAATTATTTTTTGTTTTATGACATGGGTTCTGATGGTGATATATTGCTTTCATCCTCTCAATTTTGATTTAGAGAAAAATCTTCTTTTTAGCTTACTATTAAGCATGTCTTCATATAAATTTGATTATAAATTGTTCATAACAATTTGATTTTTTTTTTCCTAATTGAAATAGCTTTGGCTAACTATTAGAGTTGTACACTTTGATCTATAAAAGAAGTCAATCTATCCATTTAGTTTTTCTTTTTTGTTTTTTTATTTTATTTTTTTATTATCAACCATTAAATATGGTTTGACATGATTTTTTATCAATCATAAAATTTTATAATAAAGAACAATGACAAAAATTTTTATAATAAAGAACAATGACAAACAAAAACATAGTGTACAAAGAGGTATTCAACAATCTCCCAAAGATACAAAATTCTCATTAGAGAACAATTAGTAGGTTACAAAATAATAATTTTTTATTAGGTGTTATCATTTTATATTTGATAGTTATTATACTAAAACAATTTTTTCCTTTTGTTATTATAATAATTATTTGAGAGATTATTGTTTATCAAATAAAATTTATATTCTATAAGTTTATGATAAAACTGTGCCCCGCACGGGAATTTAACTAGTCTATATATATATAAAACCGAAGCCTTTGAAGCTCCCACAATTTTTCACGTCAGCACAATATTTAAATAAAATATAAAACCGAAGCCTTTGAAACTCCCATAATTTTCCACGTCAGCACAATATTTAAATAAAATTATCATTTTATTTAAATAAAATTATTTTTGTTTAATCCAAATTTAACAAAGAGTAAAATTTTATCTTTCTAATAAGTCCAACTTAAACTCAAACTCATCATTATCTCCCCTCCTAAAAAGAGATTGTCTATCATTCAAATTTTAATGCATCCAAGAAAGATAAATATTGAAAAAATAAAAAGAGGTTGTTTATCATTCAAAGTCTAATACATGCAAGAGATAACATATAAATACTACTAATTTTCGGCTCAAGAAGAGCACAGCACATCCCACGTCCACAACACAATAGTTTTATGATTTATCTCCCAATCTCCTTTCATTCTCTCACTCTCACGCTTTTGCACAAATAGAAAGAAACCCAGAAACGATCTCCAATTCAGCCTAGACTATGATTGCATGAATGGGCAGTAAGTTTGAAAAAAGGGTCATAATTGATGGCCAAGTATATGAATATATAGCAAAGCGTGAAATGACCGATGAAGAAATCAAGCGCTATTATGATTAGTTTAATAAGAGCGGGGTAAGTCTTTCTTTCTCAATCTCACTACAATTTTACACATCAATATTATTTGAATAAATAAAACAAAAAATTATGATAACTAAAAAAAAAAATAAAAGGACTCACGTTGAAAATAGGACTCAAAAAACAATTACCACCTTTATATTATTATCAATAGAATTTCAATTCAACATATGTGGATATTTGTTTATATTGTTAATAATGAATTTTATCTTTTATGTCAAATTTCTTATTTGCTTTCACATGTGCATGAACTTTTCTTTCTATCTTATTCTTTTATTATGCTTAGAATTGATTTTCTTTTGAGCATTTGGGTTAATCTCCACATTTATATTTACATTGTTTTTGTGGGTTTGGTTTTTGGGTTGGAATTTCTATTAATTATTTTATATTGTATATGGCAAATAAAGCATCTCTAATTTTTTGGAGAAAAATCAAAGCTGCAACCTGTCTTTTGATAAATTTTTATTTGGTATATTATATATAAATTTGTTGAACTTGGTTGGTTTTGAAGTAGAATTTGGGGATTCTATAAATTTTGAAGTTTTAGGTTTGAAGTTTTTAGTATTTGCGTTTCAGTAGGTTGATCTTAATTCTTCACCTTAAATGTTTTTTATTTAGGTTCATGTGATTTTTGGTTGATTAATTATTTGTTTGGATTAATTTCAATTAATTATTCCTCAAAACATGGTCTTTGTTTATATCTTTGCAGTTTATATTAGTTTTGAGTGTATCTATATATATATACATAACTATTGGGAATTTTGCAAAAGTATAAAAGTTAAATATTTCTTCATTTAAAAAAAATACTAATTAGCAAAATGTCTAATTATTCATTGTTGAATTTTTTTTTCATAGTTAATAACTTTTCCGTGCATCGCACGGGTTAGCGACTAGTATATATATATAACCGAAGCTTTTAAAACTCTCACAATTTTCCATGTCAGTACAATATTTAAATAAAATTATCATTTTATTTAAATAAAATTATTTTTGTTTAGTCCAAACTTAATAAGGAGTGAAACTCTATCTCTCTAACAAGTCCAACTTAAACTCAAACTCATCATTATCATTTTTTTTTTAAATAAAATTATTTTTATTTAGTCCAAACTTAACAAGGAGTGAAACTCTATCTCTCTAATAACTAACAAGTCCAACTTAAACTCAAACTCAAACATTGATAATTTATCTCCAAATTTGCGAAGTTAATCATGAATACTATAAAAACAGTGCAAACTCCAATATTTTTTTTTAAAGCGAGTAAAGGTATAAGCTCTTCTTCTGTTATTTTCTTCTCCTTTACTTTGTTAAAAAAACTTTATTTTATGGTTTTTCATGTATTTTTTTTAAAATAATTTTCATACATGAGCCCCCAAACTCTCTTTAACCTTTTTTTACAAGATAAAAAAGCTTGCAATAATTGAAATTTAAGGTTGTCTTTGCTTCACCTCACAATATGAAAGTATGTTAATTTCTTGGGCAGAAAACTTACATACGATATATTAAAAGGAAGTATGGCTTTCATTATTTCAACGTGGGCTACTACCCAACTGATAAGGTTCATTTAAAGTTTAGACCCATTAAAATTTAAAACTTATTACTTTATGGGTTCGTGTACTTTTTTTCTTTGTCTTATATTTCCCTTTTGAATAGTCATATATTTTTTGAATTGTTTCAATAACTTATTATTTAATTATATATCTTTTTTGGCGTTTTGGAAGTTTTAACATCTGAATTTGTGTAGTCACACACACACACACACACACACACACACATATATATTGTAGGGGATTGGGCCCGGAAAATGCAGGTCGGTCCATCCTACTAGAACCCAAACTAAGGCCCAAGGCACGTTAGAGAAGCCAAGTATGGCCTGGGTGAAGGAAGTCGAATTTGGGCCCTATCACTCCAGGCACAGCCCAGAAGCTTGGATGATGGGTCAAAGGAATAATCACCTGAGGAAGTCCCTATGTGGTTAGCTTAACACTGACTAATGATAAGGAAATCAGAATAAGGTGTGAGCACAGTAGGGTCGGTAACTAAGGATTGATAGTGCCATTGGAGAATTCGCTACCGAACGATGTTTGACGTTTGGAACAAGTTTCAATGGAATTCTCAAAAGGAATGATGGTTTCTTGGGATTCCAACTAAAGTGGGAATGCATCAAAAGTGGTGAGACCATAATGATTACATCCCTACTTAGGAGAAGCTATATAAGGAGGAGAAAGGCACTCAAGAGGGGGCAGATGAGAGTTTTGTGGTAAAGGAGAGAGAAAGAACAGAAAGTGAGGTTGCACCACTTAAGAGAGCTAGAGGTTGATTTAGCAGCGGAGGGAGAAAGAGGAGAGAAGGTAAGGCATAGAAAAAGGTTTGGAGGTAAAAGGGGGGCTGTTAATAATCTTATCTTGGGCAACAGGGAGTCAGCTTGAAGCCCAATTCGCAGGATTGATAGAAAGCCCACTTATAAATTAATTGCAAACCCCAAACCTTATAGCAAGTAAGCTCTTCTTGGCAGAGTTGGGTGCCACACACACACACACACACACACACACATATATATATATATATATATTATCTATAGTTTGTAGGCTCTGAATCTTTTGATTCCTTTCAATAGTTATAGCTATGGACAATTCTTTTGAATATAACCCATCTTTCTCTTATATTTCTCTATTGTTTAGTCATATATATTTTGTTTTGTTTCAATAATTTCTAAACAGTGAATCATCTGATTCTTTAATATTTTTTAGTCTTTCAGAAGTTTTAATATCTGGATTTTTGTGTTATTTTTTGTAGTATATTGCACGTTCAAGCAATGACTTCTTCATCAAATTGTAACACAAATTAAAGTCATACAAGAGTAAATCATGCAATGGTGTAGTTTCTTAATCAATTTAAGATTTTATAAAATTATTTTAGTCTACCTCACAAATAGGTAGGTTCTCGTGCATAGCACGAGTTAGCGACTAGTATATTATAATATAATAGAAGTTAGGTTTAGACGCCGTGGATGCGCCAAATGGCTTTACCATATTGTAGATTTTTTAAAATTTTAAAATATATATAATTTTTCTTTTCCTATAATTTATAAGTTAATAAAAATCTTAATTTCATTACAATCCAAATTCTTCATCTTATCCATGTAATCCTTGTTTTTCTACATGTAGTGTATTACCAAAAAAAAAAAAAAAAAAGCAGCAACTTTCTTATTTTTTAATTACTACACTACACGTAAAACGAAAACATTTATATATATAAAAAAATAGTCTAATGCATCTTAAATTGTAGCAATGTATACTATATATATATATATATATATAAAAGAGGTCTAATTCATCTTAAATTGCAACAACATAGGAATAGTGTAATCTAATTCTTCTTATTTTTTTAATTACTACACTAAAAAAGAGGTCTAATTCATATTGTAGATTTTTTTTTTTTTAAGATTTAAAATGATAAGACATGTAAAAATAAAAATAAAAAAAATAAAAACCTTGGAAACATGGATAAGATAACTAATTTACTTAGATTAGGGTTGTGCAACTATTAGTATTTTATATTAAATTAAAAATGATATGCAGCAACATAGACATAGTGTAATCTAATTCTTCTTATTTTTTAATTACTGCACTAAAAAAAAGGTCTAATCCATATTGCATAATTTTTTTAGATTTAAGATGATAAGACACATGAAAATAAAAATAAAAAAACCTCGGAAACATGGATAAGATAAGTAATTTACTTAGATTAGGACCATATAACCATTAGTATTTTATTAAAAATTAAAAATTATAGATAATAAATAATTAAAGAAAAAAATACACGCTATTTTTTTATTTTTTTTTGGATAGAAACATTTTTTAACAATATATATATATATATTTATATATAATTGATTAGAATTTCACATAAGATAGGTGTTTCTTTAATACCAAACCATCTAATAATTTCTCTTATAATTTAACTTCAATATAATTTGAAATTCTATGTGTAATAGAACTCTACCAAGTCCTAACTTCCAAGTTTTTTGGATAAACATGCATCCCAAGTGATGAGTTTTTCTTTTCGTTCTTTTTTTTAAAACATTAATTGTGATAATTTTTTTTAATACATATATTTTTCCTAATAATTCTATTTCTCTTATAATTCCTAAATTGATTAGAAATCTAACATCTTCACAATTGAAAATTCTCTATATATACGGTTTTTTTAGTGTATTCTTATATATTTATATGCACCACTTCTTCATTTAGGGCTTCTTTCTTCCCCCCCCCCCCCCCCCCTTTTTTTTTAAATAAATTTTTTGGAGATAGAAACGCTACTTATTTTTCTAATCAATTTCTTCTCTCCCCATTATTAATAATAAGTTTGTATCTCTCTTTTTGTTTGCAATAGAATGCTTTATTAAAACCACACTATTACAGGCATGTTTCTATTCTTTGTTTTTGTTTTTATTGTTTTGCTTATGAGTCATAAATGCAATTTTAAATCCATGAGATCAGTTATATGAACCACTATAAATATTTCACCTTTATGATTTGTCAGACATCAATTATCATTTGAATTTGTTTTGTTTGTAGTAGAATGTTTTATCAAATCCACCATCCACATTATTACAGGTTTGTGTTCTATGGTTTTGTTTATGAGTCATAAAGTCAATTTTAAATCCATGAAATTCATTATATAAGCCTATATAAATATTTCACATTTATGATCTGTTCGGCATTAGTTATTATTTTAGTTGGTTTTGTTTGTAATAGAATGCTTTCTCAAAGCCACCATCCATATTATTACAGGTATGCTTCTCTTCTTTGTTATTTTTGTGTGCGTGTTTTTTATTTAAGGTTTTGCTTATGAGTCATTAAAAGGTAATTTTAAATCCATGAAATCTATTATATAAACATTTATAAATATTTCACCTTCTTCTATAAATATTTTACCTTCATAATTTGTCCGCATCAATTATTATTTGAGTTAAACTTAAAGGTATGGAGATTTATCCTTCTATTGCTATACTATTCTTCCTTTTTATCCTACAAAAAAAAATTTAGTTTTTTTCTTCTTCTTTTGTTTGGTTTTGCATTTATGAATTATTTGTAGTCATCCCCTTTTTTTTTTTCTCTCATAAGCTTTATCTATTTATTATTTAAGAATGATCAAATTTTGTATTTCCTCCTACAACAAGGGTTTCATCTTTTTTATTTCTAAGTTGTATTTGAGTTATGCTTATATGTGCATTATTAGATTAAATTAATTTTCTTTAATAGTAAAATTTTTATGTTACAATTTCTCATTTTTATTTTTGTTGTTAGTAATATTATATGTGTGTGCTTCAAAAATGTCATTATAAGACAAACAATAAGTTAGAAGAGAATTATGTTTATGTTTTTGGCAAATGAAATAGCATTGGTTATGTTTCCATAGGTTTTTAATTATTAAATTTAGCAATTTTTTCATATAAATATGTTATGTGATTGTTTGATACTTTTAAGAGCAATAATTTATATGCAATTTATATAATCTAGATTCAAGTGATTATTAAATTATTATTTCTCAATAAAATTATACTAAAAGTTTATAACTAAAACCGTGCAACGCATGGGCATAATACTAGTATATATAAAAGTAGAGACCTTATGTTGGAGAGTACGAGGTTGTGCCATGTGATGCATTCCTTAAAATTCTCTTTATTTAGTTTTCTACTTCAACAAAGTTTGTATTTATATTAAAGTATTAGCTTATTGAATTAGCCAATAGAGTAAATGCATATATTAATTATCTATTGCTGTGCATTAATTATTTATATTAAATGAATTTATATGATTATTTTTATAAACTCTATATAGAAAATAATTTTTAGTTGGAATAATAATAATAAATTTAGAAAATGACATTCTTACTCATGTTTAGTTGTTTTGACAACAATTGTTACAAAAGCCATAAAAAAATTAAATATTTGTGAATTCACTAAAATTAATCTTAATCCCTTAAATTTCCTAACTCTTTTGTGTGTGTGCATGCGCGTGTGTATGTGTTTGTGTGGAACTAATACTGTAATATGTATTCTATGTAATTAGAAAGATTAATAATATAATAAATATGTTTATTTTTTTATGTTAATTATTTTAAGTATAATGAAATTTTAATATCATTTTTCTAAGATTTATATGAGAAACAATTGGTTTTTTTTTAAAAAAAAAATTTATGTGAGAACAATTGATTTGAAATATGGCATTTTTACTCAAATTTAGTTGTTTTTGCAACAATTAAAACTATGTCTAACAAAAAGGGGAAAATTGTTTAGTAAGACACAATCATGAATGTAAAAAAAATAAAAAATAATAATAATAAAATAAAAAATTGAAAGATATATGCATTTTTTAGTAGGCATGAAACATGCCTATCTATATTAACTATTATATCATGCAATTTTCAATTTGTAAACACACACACACACACACTCACACACACACACACACACACACACATATATATAGAGTATGATTAAATCACTTTACTACTCTTAGTGTATTTCTATTTTGTCTATATATAAAATAACTAAAGACTATAATTTTTTACAATGAAATTTATTGAAATATCTTTTTTATACATCGATAATTGGAAGTGGAGATCTAAATCATAAATGTTTCTATTGGAAATTGAGGTGCCAATCAGTTAAGTTATAAGATTTTTGGCAAAACTTATTGAAATATTGAAGAAAACTAATAATAAGATGTACCGCACATCGTGCGGGAACTCAACTAGTATATTTTAATCTCTATTGGTTGAAATCACTGCTAAATATGGCCCAATCGCAATGCACCACGCGTAATACTAGTTCTACATAATTGGGTTCTAATAGGATAAGTATTATTTTAAAGGTAGTTTTGTACAATACAAATAAAGAATATAAAAGAAAAACAAAAGAAAACTTTGATAAATATGTAATATATTGTTAGATCATGTACGTTATTAAATAATTCATAAAATTAAAAAAAAAATGTAGGCTATTAAATATACAACAAGATCTGTTGTTTAATCCTAATCCAATTTAACCACGGTTTTTCATGACGTATGCTTCAGAGTATGGTTTTGAAACTCGGACCGAACTGTACGGTCCGTCCCAATTAACCGTAAACCCCTCATTTTTGTGGTTCTTTTAATCTTAAGAACCTCTTTATGCCAAAAAAAAAAAAAAGTATGGACCTGTGTGAATCGAAGTCGAACTGCATAGTTCTCATGGTTATTTTCTATTTCAAACTGCACGATTCTTGTATTATTTATGTATAAATGAGTGTAATTGTGTGGGTCAATAATTAATAGTGTCAGAGGGTTAAGTTTTGTTATTTAGTTTAAAATATTTTTATAAAAACACAATGACAATTGCACTAAAATAAAAATGTGTCATACAAACTTAACAAAATAATAAAATTATCACACCCACCCACATTGGCAATAAATAATGACAATGGATAATGAATTATCTTGTAATAATTTTAAAATATAAAAACTTATAGAAAAAAATTGTAAAACTTCTTGTATTTGTATTTTTTTTTTTTTGGGTCAATAACTCAATATATTCAAGTTTTCTTTTTATTAAATTTTGTTTAATTTAAATTTCTTAATAACCCTCCTCAAAAAAATTCCAGGGGCGGCCACCGTATACACCTATGTGTAGAATACAACAATACATGAAAGATCACTATCTTATTTTTTTGATAAGCTAAAGATCACTATCATAGACTACACTTCATAGTCAACAAAAGCAACCCTTCTACCTTTGGAACTCCATCTTCACGTTGTTAGTTTTCTTCACAACTTGAATGTTAACAACCCTATTAATTAATATGCAAACACATGCAAAATGTTTTAAGGCAAACCAGTGTTGGTGATGAAATTTACATCTAAGAGGAGCTGTATAAATTGATTCAAGGTATTACTTAAAATGGAAATCTATGCCAACAAATGGGGCTAGGAGGATTGAAACCCTAATTAACCCCACGTTCAATGTCAATAACCTGCAAAATTCTTGGTCATGGTCACACTCCATACACTCTTTGATACTTAGTTCACAACTGGTTTGTGCAATTCAGGAAAATACAGTCTTACAACAGGTTTGATGAGGTAAAAAACAGAACAGCATAGATACAAAACCATAGCATGAGGGATTTAGATTCTTTACAAATCCTTTAGATCCCAGTAAACGTATGGCTCAAGACTTTCATTATTTCAAATTACTTTTACAAAATAAATTATCTTAATTTTTGTCAACGATAAAGCACAATGAAAAACAAACAATTCTTACAATATGAACCCCGCCTTTTCATACAACACGAACCCTGCATTTCATGGATTAGGAAATAGGGAAAACACACCCAAAAAAGCAGAAAACGAACATTGAGCTAGCCTTCTGATAGATAGACATGAAAGTCTCTCACGTATGGTAGGAAAATTTGCCCTGATGAAGTACATTTAAGTGGAGGCCAATGGCTAATATAATGCTATAGCTGTGCTTTGTCATCTTTCACAATTATACATTGGCTGGCTCAAGCCTTGGCAATGACAATGGTTCTTGTAGATCTGGATTGATTGGAAACAGATTACATTGCGCATATTGTGCCATCAATTGATCAACAAGCACCAGTGCTACCATCGCTTCTACCATTGGAACAGCTGCATTACCATCCCAACCAACCAAACAAATGAACAATTTAGTTCCAAATAAATTTAGGGAAAAACATGTCATGAAAGAGATATGAATTGATCTAATGAAAATCTGTTAAAATGACGTGTCACTAGTGATGATCATGGCATGCCCCATCAGAGTTCTCAACAACTCTGGCCATTGTCCATATTACACCAGATCAAGCTCTCAATGAGTGCCGGGAGATTATCTGTTCTAATAGGAAAATTATTTATGCACACAATGAATCTTAAACCCAGAACCTCACCCTCCATCCTATTTGTATGGAGGGAGAAGATGCCATTTAAGCTAAAGTTTATTGGCAATTTGGTGCTTTTAGATAATGTGATAACTGAGCCGTCAATTTATCCACAAGCACCATGGCTATTAGTGGCTTCTCCCATTGGTATCGCTGCATCTCCATCCCAACCAAACAGACAAAAGACTTAACTGGGAAATTTATTTCCATCAAATAAATTTATGGGAAAACAATAAAGGTAATAAAATAGACCCAAAAGTGTTGCCAATTTTCTTGTCACAGTGCTCTAATTCAGATGGCACATCCTCCTCTTGTAAGAGCAAGGCGGTGGGATAGGTCGTGATTTCAAAACACACCAGGTGTAAAAAATAAATAAAAAAGAAAGACTCAAACCTATTGATGATCACATCACAGTTTTCAAATTCTAACTACACGTGTATTTTGCTCATAACCAGTCCTAAGCCTAAAAATGAGGATTGTAGTAGGTTGGCCACCAACATAAATTCAGTCACTTCTTTTATGAATGGATCCATTACAAATAGAAGTTGGGGCGTACCCTACTAAGGATGCACTGTATTGGAGGAGAATAATACATGTGGCCCACTTCGATTAGTCTGTTTAGAAATCATAGCTTACTCCAAAATTTTGGGACTAAAGCTTTGTTGCTATTGCAATATCAGTATATCACAGTTTTCAAATTTTGGGAGTTTCTATAAATCTCCATATCCACATATTCTGCCCTTTGTGGACTAGTCTCTAACCACTTTATAAATAATGTGATGTAAATCATTAAGAAAAGAGAGGGGGGGGGGGGGGGGGATCGTGGTCACTATGATATGAAGGATCGTCATCTTTTCGGGATATATATATATTAAAGGTGATGAATAAATTTGATCTAGCAAACAGGGAAATACCTCGCGGAACAACACAAGGATCATGGCGGCCACGAGCAATGAGTTCTGTTTCTTTTTTCTCTCGAGTCACTGTGTGCTGCTTCCTCTGCACAAGCATCAATATATACACCAATTGATATTATTTATCTCAGAAAGCTAACATGAAATGCCATGTAAGGTGAAAATATGCTGCATCCATACAAAAAGTTGCTTTTCAAACAACGAATCAGTAGAACCAGTGGGTTTACTTTGTGACATACATTCCAAAGGAAGGTACATTAGGTTTATAACCTACAGCTCTATGAGCCCCAACAAGAATATCATTTAAAAATAAATAAAAATCACATGCACGTGAATTGGGCAGCTCAAAAAAGAATGATCAAGCATAACAGTGTTTATTACACACATGCAAGCGTGTCTGTAAGAGTAAGAGAGAGAGAGAGAGAGAGCTTACTGCAATGGTAGACGTTGGCTTGAAAGCTATTCTCATATTTATGATTTCCCCATTTGATATTCCTCCCTGTTTGTCAACATAAGCCATCTCAATGAACCTTCTCAGAGAGACAGATAGAGAATTCACTCTACATCTTAAAAGTTAAAACTAATTCAATTATACAATACGTACCTGAATCCCACCAGAGCGGTTTGTTCTTGTTCTGATTCTTCCATGCTCATCAGTGAAGAACTCATCATTATGTTCGCTCCCACACAAGGTCGTACCTACAAAGGTTTTCAGAGTCAAACTGCTAGAACACACTCAAGATGCAATAATCCCATGCAAATAATATCCTCTCAAGTAAAAATTCTCCTGTGACCCAGGTCAGTTTAAGAACTGTGAAGGAAATTGTGCTCAAAGTGCAAAGTAAGTTTCTCAACCTGCAAAGCCACTGCCAAATTCGAAACCCTTTGTTGCAGGTAATGACATAGCAGCTTTAGCCAGCTCAGCTTCAAGCTTGTCAAAGACTGGTGAACCAAGCCCCTGCAATAAAGTAATTTCTACCTTCAGTAAAAGCTTTATAAAAAATTAAGAAAAACACATGCACATACCACACGGCCCAGAGGAGAGGAAAGAGAGGGGGGGGGGGGGGGGGGAGAGAGAGAGAGAGAGAGAGAGAGAAAGAGTTCTTACTCGTGGGCATCTCCTCACAATGCAAGTGACAACACCACCAACAGAATCCCCTCTCACACGGACAACATCTATAGCATTAATCATCTTTTCAGCATATTCTGGATTTGGGCACCTAACAATATTACTCTCAATCTGGTAATGTTTCATACAGGATATAGTCAGGCTAATGAATTTATGAGAGATTGAATTCATGTATGTTGTCCTTACAAGGATGAATGTTAAGAATTGTCATTAAAACTATCAACAGTGTTTCTGTTCAAGTCATGCTAGATAACCCTAACAAGCTTCATATTCTAACATTAATATCTTTCACAGTTAGAATTAAATTAGATTAGGTTTTAATTAGTTCACCTTAAGGGTGATTCCATCAATAAACTACAAGAATTTTACATGCATTTCCACAGAAATGTACAGTGTGAAGCACTAACTATTTAATTAACATACCGTCAGAGAAAGTATAGATTCATGAAACAAAAGCTAAATTTTGGCAATACAAACATTTATCTCATATCAGTGCAAAGCATTGCAGTTTTTGAGGAATCCAAGCATTTCAGTTGACAGACATACCAAAAATTCATGAGACATCCAAGGAAACTAGCTCCCACGTGTCAAAACAACATTCATACTTTTATTGATTTGGATGGATTACAACAAAATGATCTTAAACCTAACATCAGTTATTACCTGATCAAGAGTCAGAGTGTAAGGATCAACCAAATCCTCGGGAAGTACAACATTGTGAACTTGAGAGACATAAGCAAGAATCTGAAGACAAGGGAAAAAAGGTGTTAGAAAAGGAAGACAATAACATTTGTATCACCCAACCAACAGAAACACGCCTAGGGAAATTAAGAGATACCAATTCATAAACATGTGTGTGTGAACTTATAGTAAGTTTCCAATGTCAGCATCCGTTCAAATTTAAACTTCTCTGACCCAACCTGCATTTTCATTTTTGGTATGTGGAATTAACTCGTCAACTCAACTACACCTTAATTTGGGGTTCAATGATACCCCGGTGGTAATGGCATCCTTCATGGTGCCTCGTGTCTGTGTTTCAAACCCCACCTCTTCCTCCCCCACTATCTACCTATCAAAAAACTCAACCTAAGCCTTAATCCCATTTAAATTGGAGTTGTCTCCATGTATATCCTCATCAAAAAATCAGGATCAACCACATTTTTTATAAGAGGAACCAAGTTCAATAAATAATGGTTAAGTGATTAAGTTCACTCTTTCCTAACAACTTAACCTTTTGGGATAAGTGGTAAGTTATTATGGTATCATAGCAGGTGGTCTAGGTTTGAACTATGTCTCTACTTTACCTCCCTTATAAAAAGTTAAGAATCCCTCGTGTTGGACCCCACTTATCAAGGAAGAGTTTAGGCCCATAGGTGAGTGGGAGTGTTTTAGAATTATAGTTACGTGATTAAATTCATCATTTCCTAATAGCTTACACTTTTGGGACAAGTCACAATTTTTCACATATTATAATCATGATTTTCCTTTCAATACTAACAAGTATTCAATAAAGTGAGTATGCAATTAATTCAAAATTTACACATGAAAGGAACTACATTAATAGACAAACACACCAAGGAGAGAACAGATTCACAAAAATCAACAACAAGGTGTTTGCATTACACAGAGAGTCCTTGTAATCATAAAGAAACAGGATACAGAGAGAGTTTGAGCCTGCAACTCGACAAAATAAACACACCTCAGTTCCTGCAAGAGTCTTAAGGATTTTCTTGGCAACAGCCCCAGCAGCAACTCTTCCAATAGTTTCTCTTGCTGAAGATCTACCACCACCCTTCATTTACAAATTAAATTTAGATAAATTAGGTGAAATAAATTACCAAAATGCGCTTAGCACCATTAACCTTCAATGCCAAAAGACATTACCTGCACTGCTCTTGCACCATATTTCATGTCATAAGTAGCATCAGCATGAGAAGGCCTATAGGCCATTGACATTTCGCTGTAATCCTGAAAATTTTATAAGGAAATGCCAAAAATATGTTAACCCTCCAAAGCAGTTGTTTATCTTCATAAACATTTCCTCCTCACACCTATTATGACTTTATAATCTAGCATCAAATACTCACATTTCCTCTCTGATCAGTATTGGGCACAAATACAGATATCGGTGTGCCGGTAGTTACTTCTGCAGTAGACAAATCATGCATACAACCAAAATAACAAGAATTTTAGCCGAGCACCACAAAAGCAAAATTTATCTGAATAATAACCAAAACAAAAATCTTAACCTTCAGAAATGCCTGAAAGTATTTTGCACGTATCGGTCTCCTTCCTTGGCGTAGTAATCCGACTCTGACCTGGCCTCCTGGACACAACAACTTCTACAAATTAATCCTCAAAAA
Organism: Quercus robur; assembly: GCF_932294415.1. Taxonomy (NCBI): domain Eukaryota; kingdom Viridiplantae; phylum Streptophyta; class Magnoliopsida; order Fagales; family Fagaceae; genus Quercus; species Quercus robur. The sequence continues at coordinate 58,371,930 of NC_065541.1, forward strand.
GAAAATTTTCATCATCAAAAGATATCAGTACCCCAGTAACCATAACTACTTCTTCCAACACGCAACAAAGGCATATCATGTAAGTAAAGGACACATTATCAACAGCAATGAATAGAGCAAAAGCTAAGACTACAACAACCAATACCTTCTGTCAAGTTCAACTTGCATATCAGCTTCTGATAAGGGAAGTCTTGGAGGGCATCCATCAATGATGCAACCAACACCACCTCCATGAGATTCTCCATAAGTTGTTACACGAAAATAGTTTCCATATGTACTACCAGCAGCCTGAATCTCTGTGATTCAGCAATAACCATGTCAGAATCCAAAATTTCAACTTTTAGTCCTATTCTCCAATCCCATTATTGTTAAATCAAAAAACCCAAATCTGTCATATCAAATTCTATTCTAAAAGCAAATTGGGTTCAACCCAATTCAAACCAGAGCATAAGTCAAAGAAATAACCACTTTTATAAACTTGGGTAGAAGAAAATTGTACCAAAGTTTATATTTTTACACACGGGCATGAGTTTTGGGAACTCTAGGCCTTAAGACTGGAAAAAAAAAATACACTCAGCAATAGTTATCAATTGGCATTGCATATGAAAAAAACATTCAGAAACCATATTGAAACATATAGAGTAATCACTAAAGCTTAAAGTAAAAATGTCAAACTTGCATAATATTAAAGCAGAAAAAAGAGAGAGCGACTGACGGAGCTTCTTGAGTTTAGATGAACGGAAAGAGAGGTGTGGAGAGGGACGAAGATCTGAGGGCAGTCGAGAGAAGCTGTGGGTTCTAGAGGACCCGAGAAATGGCTTAGTTGAGAGAGATGAAGAAGCCATGGATCACTCCCTCACAACACCGAGAGAAACAGAGAGAGAGAGAGAGAGAGGGAGAAATGGTTGGTGAATTTGGTGGCTTATGTGAATAGGAAGTCGTTGTTTACTTGTTTATAGAATAAGCAAGAAGCCACCTACCCACTAAAAATCATTCATTTTTCTTTTTTTCTTTTGGCAATTGTTTCTCTCTTATGGGTTTGGTGGTCACTACAGGTCACCACCAGAAACCAAAATGTGGGGGGTAGGTGTACGGGACAATTTTGATTTTTGAGGACACGATCTGATGTTATATAACGTTTATAAAATATAAGCAGCAATAACTTGTACACAGTAATTTTCTTAATTAGTTTTCATAAATCGGTCCGGGCATATATTAACTATTCGTTTTAGAAAAATTTTTATGTGGGATTGAAAAAATTGTCAAAAAATTTGACAATTTTTTTAATTCTTAAATTTTTTTTCCTAAAATGATTTACTAATATATGCCTTAAAGGTATACATTAGCAAAACCTTTCATAAATTTATTTATTTATTTATAATTACAACATATAAGATTCCAATCTTGAATGTCAATTTTTTTCTTTTAAGAATCTCATAATAATTATCAATGTGATGCGATCTATAGTAAATGATGCATAATGAAAATAGTGTAAATAATGGACTCATGTGAAAGTAGTATTACTCAAATCATAACTTATTAGTAGCTATTAGCTGTCATTGCTATGTTACATTACTTGTTTTAATTATTTATATCCAGAAAAAAAGTAAGATTAAAAAAATACATATTTCCTCTAAGGTGTACGGGACTATTTTGATTTTTGAGGACACGATCTGATGTTATATAACGTTTATAAAATATGAGCAGCAGTAACTTGTCCACAGTAATTTTCTTAATTTGTTTCATAAATGGGTCCGATTATGGGCATACATTAACCATCCGTTTTAGAAAAAAAATTATTTGAAATTGAAAAAATTGTCAAAAATTGAAAAAGTTATCAAAAAATTTGACAACTTTTTCAATTCTCGAAATTTTTTTTCCTAAAATGATTTACTAACATATGTCTTAAAGGCATATATTAACAAAACCTTTCATAAATTTATTTATTTATAATTTAATAATTACAACTTGTAATATTCGAATCTTGAATGTCAAATTTTTTTTTTTTGTTGAGAATCTCATAATAATTATTAATGTGATGCGATCTATAGTAAATGATGCATAATGAAAATAGTGTAAGTAATGGACTTATGCGAAAGTAGTATTATTTAAATCACAACTTATTAGTAGCTACTAGCTGACATTGCTATGTTACATTACTTGTTTTAATTATTTATATCTAGAAAAAAGTAAGATAAAAAATAATAAAAAAAATCTTTCCTCTATTCTTAGCATAATAATCATTGGGGTTGTAAAATCTCCCAAATTGCTATTTTAGCAACACACCCGCTCAAATTAAGCTTTACTCGGGTGTGTATTGTTAAAAATTTTTAGCAACCATGAATAGTAGTATGTATATACAAATTATTGTAGCTAGATGGTAAAACTAATATATTAGTATATTTTATTGTCTCTCTCTTTCAATAAACAATTTTTAACCTTTTTTATTACTTTTTTTTCTCTCTCTTAACACCCTCTCCCTTTCTAGTAAATAATAAATAATAAAATAAATAATATTTAAATGAAGTGGTAAAAGCATAGAGATTGGGATGCTGGATGTATTGTAAAGTGAAAATAGATAAAGTAATCATTTTAAATGGTAAAATAGACATTTTTATGCAAACTCGGATATGCATGCTCAGTGCCAACAATATAGCATAAACTGTGAGTTCCAAAATTAGAATCTTTGAGCTAAACAAAGAAGCATAAACTATGAACTCCAACAATTACAAACCCTGGCCATTCACAATCATTCAAAATTAACAAGTCATTGCATCCATTCAATGTCACCCAAAATTTATGTTCTCATTTAAACCTTTCAAAGAAAGATAGAAAATGCTTCAATTCTAACAGTGGTGGTAGACTCTGCAAGCAATGAACTAGTCATCCACTTCAAGATCCCTAGGATTCTTAAAACATAAAACAAGAATATGAAAATTTCTCCTTCCTCACGACAGATTACAATTATTAGCCAAATATTACATTTTTGAAAATCAACACAACCACTGAAAAATTTTAAGTTTTTTTTTTTTTTTTTTCTTACCATTAAAATTTACCTATTTCTCAAAAGTTCCAAATAAAGTTTGTTCTTGATCATATTTGATACTCTTGCCTGTATATAGCAGTAACATAATACCTTCAAAAAAGATTTCTTCTTCTTCACTCTTTTTCTTTCTTTCCCCCCCCCCCCCCCCCCTAAAGATTATACTAAATAGTCTAAGTTCTCATTTGGCTGCAAGGAAAAAAAAAAAAAAAGGAGGAAAACCTTAGGCGGTAAAACTTTAAACCTTAAAGTTAATAAGTGTTGAATTAAAAAAGGGTTGTTCAATTTGTTTTATATTGGATTTTAATCTCCACAGCAAATTTAATTAGTAAGTGATGTGATAACTTCTCATTAAAAGTGAAGGTTTTCAGACCCAGACCGTTCAAAGAACCGGAGAAGGGAGAGGTTCAAGGTTTTTAAGGTCGGACCGAGGTCCAACCGAGGTCGAATCGGGATGACGTCAAAATTAATTTAATATTAATTAAAATACAAATAAATGTATTAAATGTGTAAAAATATGAAAATTTACCCTTAAAAAATATTATGCAGTTAAAAAAACTTTCAAATGTATTTTCGTTATTTTTATAAAGTGAATAGAAAATAATAAATATAAACAAGCTTTAAAAAATTGTATTTATTAATCTTTCGAATAAAAAATGCATTTTAATTTAAAATAAAATCATTTTTAACATAAATTTACAATTTTCATATTCATATTTATTGATGTAAAAGAATAATTCTTGAAAAAAAAAAAATTTAGAAAATACTATTAAGTAAATAGTGATAAAATTAAATCTAAAACTATTAATCTTGTAAAATTAAAATAAATAAAATATAAATGTCAAGAAGCACCCATGGAAGCCTACTGGTTCAGTGGTTGGCGTGTTGGACAAAATTCCAAAACTCCTGCGAGGTCACTAGTTCTATTCCTGGAGCATGCGTTTTTCCCAATTAAGTTTAGGACCCGTTTTCTCTGGCTAAAGAACCGGATTGGGGCGCGGGTCACGGGTTTCCGGGTCGGACCTTCCGGTCCGGTCCGGATTTAACAACCATAATTTAAAACCGATTGAGATGTCATGTTAAACACTACTGAAAAGACTCGTAGAAGTAAAAACAGCTAAATACTCTTTAAATCTACTTTCGACGGTCACAATCTAACATCCTGAAAAAGACATTAGTAAACAAACCCTGAACATATTTCTCATTACATCACTAGTTCTTTTTTCCCTTTCTTTTTTTGAGGTGGATATTAGGATACTACTGAAAACCATGGTGACTGGGGCCCAAGGTGTTTGGTGCCAACAACCGAGTGTCAACATATTGGAAATTTCACATTTCCCAAAATTTGTCTCTTTGTCATTTTTTTTTCCTTTTCAGTTCAGAGAAGAAAATTTTACATGCAGATAAGAATAGAGTAATATAAGAGAATCAAGCCAATGCGACATCTATCTACTCAAGGCTAGGCAATAAAATATAAATATACCTATAATAGATAAGAAGAAACCACAACATTCTATCACGTCGTCACTTCAAAAAAGAATAACCCTTTTATTGTTATGACAAAATAAATCATGAATCCAATTATAATCTAAACTATGTTACATTGCTGCAGTTCTCCGCAGGACCGTATAACTTTCCTCTATGAAACTATCAAATTAGCTAGTGGATAAGGTACAATGCATAATGCTGACCCCCTATAAAAATTCCATTACAGCCTTTGCTGGGGCATCTGTTTTCAAAACCATTTCTTCATACTCGTCTTCTGGATTCGATAAAGCAACAATGGCCCCTCCTGCTCCTATGGAAGCTTCACCTTCGTGCACAACAACTGTTCTTATTACAATATTCAGATCGAACGTCTTGTTATACGAGAAAAATCCAATGGAACCTGAGTAAATGCCCCGTGAACAACTTTCAAGAGAATCAAGTAATTCCATTGATCTTAACTTTGGGGCGCCTGTCATTGAACCACCCGGAAATGCAGCTTTGACACAATCAACTGCACTTAAATTTGACTGCTTTTTCCCACGAATTGTACTCACCATGGTATGAACAGTCGCATATGATTCCACATTCATAAGATGAGGAACATGAACAGAGCCAGGCTCACAGACACGACCAAGGTCATTCCTTAGAAGATCAACAATCATTAAATTCTCTGCCTGATCCTTTTCACTGTCACGAGAGAGAAAGAGCACATTAGATCATGGCAAGGAGCAAAAGAACACAAAGCTACTGTTCTTGGACATAAAATGCAGTGTTTTTTTTTTTTTTGAACGTTTTCACTGGCCTATTATTCAATGAAACTTACCATCCTGATAATAAAGTCTTTTCCAATTGACCAAACATACACAGAACAATTAATTTGAATTCAAAGTAGTATTACTAAAGGCAGAAAATGAAAAATGAGTTTTCAATGTTGTTGAACAGGAGAATCACATTACCTATATTGTAGTTGCAGTTTGTGTTGTTCATCTTCCTCTGCTGTTGCACCACGAGCTATAGTGCCCTTAATGGGTTTGGCTTCCAATGTACCATTTCTGTCCAATCGCAGGAACCTCTCAGGGGAAGAAGAGCAAATGCATAAATCTTCCTTAGAAAAATTAAGCCAGGCAGCATATGGCGCTGGGTTTTTTTGTCTAAGGTGGAGGTAAAGTCCAAGAGGATCTATTTCCCCAATACTTCTTCTAATCTGAGTTGTAAGACACAACTCATAGCTTTCTCCATCTTTAATGTACTCTAGACACTTTTCAACATCCTCCATATATTGCTCTCTGGATTTGTCAGCATGAAAGCCTGCCTTATATGGGGATAAGGTTGCAGCCTGGAAAGTCTGCCCCTCCAACCTTGTGGCGGAAGCTTTTAAGCTGAAAAGCTTCTCCTCGGTATCATCCAACCATGGTGTCATAGTTGTGCATTCTTCATGTAGAGACAGTATGTAAACATCATCATTTTGGTGATCAACAACAAGAAGATTATCAGCAAAGAAAAAACAAGCATCCGGAGACCTAGATTTGTGGCGGTTGGAGACCACCCCACATTCAACTTTAAGGTTATACCTGCATGACAAGAAAATCAATATTAGCCTCTATGGGATAACTTGAGAGCCATACAAGAAATACCGTGAAAGCGTATAAATTTGGAAGAGTGAGTAAATGAGAGAGTCCTACTGTATCTAGTGGAAAGAAAAAACATCCTTAACACAACGTTTGATTGCGTAGAAGGGAAGGGAAGAGAAGAGAAAATAGCGAGGACAGGAGAAGGAAAGAGAAGGGGGAAAGAAATTTTCCCATCTGTGTTTGGATATAAAGGGAAGAGAAAGGAGAAAGGAAATTAAAAAAAAAAAAATTAAAAAAGATTTTTTTGATATTTATCCATCTAATTTTAAATTAATAATTACTTATGAGGATATAAAAGTAATTTCACACAAAAATAAAATAAAAAATTTCAAGGGAATAAAAGTAATTTTATGGATTTGGAGGGAAAGTAAATAAAAATTAAAAATTGGTGAGACCCATAGAAACCCTTTCCCTCTAGATATTCTCTCTCCTCTTTTTCCTTCTAACCAAACAAAGGAAATTGGGTCTTTTCTTCTCCCTTCTCTCCCATTCCCTCCAACCAAATGAAGTGTCATAGTTAGACTCCCATTTCTATAAAATGTTCATGATTCATGTTGTACAAGATTGGTTTTATACTGGCTTAAATTAGAGAATGAATTTTGGGCCACCAATTTTAACAGAAGTAACAAGGAATCATTATTTAAATGGTAGAATGAAGAATATAAAATGAGAATAAACCTAACTGCATACCCAATATAACCAATATATCCACCATGAAAGTCAAAAGGTAGTCCTTCATAATCTTTCTCTTCATAACGGAACGACAAAAGCTCCTGGCCCAAAGATCAAGCAAACATGAAAAAATTATCAGAACAAAATGGTGAGTATATTAATAAGAAACAAAGGTTTTTTATTTTATTTTAATTACTGGTAAGTTACACATGCACCTAGTGGGTCTTGAACCCCCAATTCACTCTCTATCCCAATACTATGGGAGGAGGAAGTATGGGTTGAGCTATAGCTCATTCATAAAGTTATTTTCAAAAAGAAAAGGAGATGCTCAGGTGACACTAGTTGGTAATCTTCAAGAAGACCTATGTATTTCATGACATATATTTTGAGATAAACAAGATCACAGAGTTTACACTTCAGGAGGGTATCAAAATCATATCAATGATTATAATTAATTTTTTCATTCAGGACTGAAAAGGGGGGGAGGGGGGGGGGGGGGGGGGGGGTTGGTTTGTTAAGGGAATTTTCCTGTATGCTAGTATCTGATTAATCAAGTTTTGTAAATGGTTTTAAAATAGGTATGAGATAATGAGAAGACCAAAATGGAGTACAAATTGAGAAACTTCTATGTAAAACGAATATCAGATTCAAACTCGCAACAGTTTGCATTCCTTACTCTATGCATGAGCATACAATGAAGACATCTATGTGTTTCATATGTTTCGGGACACACGTCAAAGTCCCAGAGGCATGCCTTCTATATAATTCTTAATTTTTAATTCCATCTATTCTCCAAGGAAGATATATAAATCAAACTCCTCAAGCAGAACTACAGAAAAGTCCTAAAGCCACTGTTTTCACAATGCCAGCAATTTCAGGGCCTGATGAAGTTGCTGACCATAATATATCACTCTGACTGCTACAAGGTACAACACTCATCTTAAGAAAGAACATATTCCACAGCGATGTTAAACACTTAATTGTAATCCTAACTGAAGTGAAAGGGTAAATTGCAAATGCAAAAATGAGCTACTATTCTTGCAAGGTGTGAACTGATCTATATAATTCAAAATAAAAAGATAGATAATGAAGTAAATCTTCCAATTTAATGTCAATAAAAAAAATTTAGATCTCTAATTTAAAACTTGATGTTGCAAGCCTAATCAACTTTGCTGGTGAGATATAAAAAAGGCAGTAAATGTACAGACAACATGTTCACCTGAAAGGTCAAAATACATATGAAATTAATGGAATAGTCACAAAAAAAACATAGATCATCAGCACACAAAAGATTGCAACAGAAGCCATATCCCACCATCGAGTGCATCTCAGGTGTGCACAAAGAAGACAACTACTACAATGATGTTCATGAAGTACCTTGTTCAGATAATCAAGAAAACCTTCTTCCAAGAATATTCTTCTGGGAGAGCCATGAGAATCTTCAATCGATAGGTATCCTCCACCTTTAAAAGACATATCACTGTAAAAGGATAAGCACATAATCATTACCTTAATAATATTATATTCTCATAACAAATGTTAAAAACTCTAAAAATTGTTCTTGAATTGAACGCACAAAGTCAAGACCATCACTAGAAACAGGAAAATGTTCCAAAAATAATGAAGAGGGAGAAGAAGGAATAAAATTTTGGACTTGTTTGCATAAATTTCACATGATTGATATTTCAGACCTTTGATCAGACAATCTGTATGTCAACTGCTTCCAAAGAGATCCACCTTTTCCTCCCATGAATGAAAAGCGTGCTCTTTTCTAAAGAGTTAAGACAGAGAGGATACCAAATTAGTTTTTCATCAGGCTAAAATAAAACAACAGTAAACCATAAAAACTACGATGAGAACGATATCAAGAACACAAGTAAAATAACACAGATGTTTTGAAGACAATAAGATTTAACATGGTTTGGCCAACTCCAAGCCTACATCTATAGACAACACTAACCAAAATCCACTATCAATGATATGGGTTGCAACCACATTCAACCAACTCTCACAAACCTCACAAAACACATTACACAAACTAACCCAATACCCATTACACCCATAACAAACCCTCGATAAACTAACCCTATAGCCATTACACCCATAACAAACGAGATACTCACAATCTCACAGCCACAATAAACCCAATGATGCTCTCACTTAATCAATAGACAAATTCTAAGCTCACACACACCAATACCTTTTATCCCCCAAAGCAACTAGCAAAATCTATTCTTTGAAGAAACCCACTTCGTGTTCTTCTACAAGTTTTCTTCTCTTCATAGGGGAGGACTGCTTGGGCCAAAGCCCTTAACTCTATTCATGAGGCTGCAATTCATATTTCTTAGTGGCCTAGGAATACCTTAGTGGACAAAGAATACCATATTACTTTTTTAACAAGGAATAGACACACCAAGAAAGCCCAAACAAAGTCCAAATAGGAATTTGAGACAATTTCCAACAAACATAATGGTCCAATGTCCAAATAACAATATTTTATATGTTTGAAAATGTAATAAAAAATATAATCAACAACACAACTATCAACATATTAAAATATTGCACAAACAATTTTCTGTAAGTTATATAATTAGTATAATGCAAAAATAAAAATAAAAAATCACTCTCCACTATATGTCAATTTTCAAACTGAATTGTAAATCTTTTTTCTTCTTCTTCTTTTTTTGTGGATAAGTTTTGGCGCAAGGGATGTAAATCATAGGATATGAAATGGAGGAACATATTAGGAGTATTTTGTGATCATAGAAAACCTATTATGTGAAAGGAAAAGTTTTATAAGAGTATGTCTATCTAAGTACACATCTTGTGTATTGGGTGGCATTTGATTTTCTTTATTAAAAATTTCTTAATTGTCACAAAATTTATAAGACTGCTATAAGACCAGCAATGCTTTATGTTATTGAATGTTGGGATATTAAGAGCGAACACATTCATTAAATGAGTGTAGCTGAAATGAGATTTATTAAGATGGATAATTAGAAATACACGGAAAGATTGGATTCAAAAGAAGAAAAATTGCTTAAAGATAGGGTAACCCCAATTGATGAAAAGAAGAGGGATAGTTGCTTGAAAAGGTGTGGTCATGTGCAAAGGAAAGCAATAACGCACCATTGAGAAAGAGTGACTTGATTCAAGTTGAGGGAACGAGAAAAAAAAATAAAGATAAAAAATAACAATAATAAAAAGAGTAAAAACAATATGTCAATTAAGGAAATAACAAAAAGTATGACCTTGGATAGGATAGAATGGTAGAAAAGAATACATGTGACCGACCTTGAATAGTCTATTGAAAATCCATAACCAACCCCAAAAAATTGGGACCAAGGCTTAGTTGTTATTATTGCTGTAACTTTTGGACCAAAGGGGAGGTGGAAGCAGTCAAACTATTTTGTATAACTTGAATAAATTAAGCTTTATGTATAGTAAGACTGAGTAAAATATCCATGGACACATTGTAAATTCTTCCAAGATTTGCTACATAATAATTGCCAGAATCAATTTTTTTAATATCCAGATTTCATCATTTCCAGTTTTTTGACAAAAGAAATTTCCCTGCTTAAAATCACAAGATTGCAAGACAGACTGTGATACTAGAAAATCTAGTTTCAATTGGACCAGTAACATTGTTAAGAAAGGCATAGATAATGAAAAAGTGGAACATTGTGAAGCTTAGTAAGAGTAGTCATTAGGCAACAAACCAACCTTTTCAATTGAAGAACTATCCAACCAAAAGGTGTCTTCAGCTTTATGACGTCCAAACAATTCACAAAATATATTTCTTGCCCCACCAACTTGACTGGCCAAGTGATCAAATTTCTTCCATTTCAATTTTAGAAATTTAACACCAGTGCTTGGACGTGAAAGATGCACCATATTGGACACTTCAAAATAGCTCCTCTTATCTGCATCATGCACTAATTGGCTGGTTTGTGGAGGGTCTCTATATAGTTGATCAGCTGCATTACTCACTAAATGCCGGCTTCTAGGAACTTCTCTTAAAAGTTGACTAGCACAGGGCACCTGCATGCACGCTAAAAGAAGTAACTCAGAGGAAATCACAGGGCAATTGCGTACGTAGTGCATGCATAAATGTATACATATGACCCAAAAGGAAAAATGTTAATGGTTGGAGACAATCATGAGGTAGACCAGAAAAACACCATTGGGGAAAGCTATATAGTTTTGGTACAAAGAATGCCAAGTGCCGATGGGGATTGAACCAGCCCATCAGTCAATATACAATGCTGTAGGACTAACCATTTATAGGAGAACCCCAGAAAATGAAGGTAGTCAAAAACCTTTCAGGTATGTTAAAACATCAAACTTCTTCATCTAATCTTTATTAACAATAAACTTGGCAGTATACCATTTTGTCCTCATAAATCTTCATCTAATGTTTATTAACAATAAACCTCGCAGTATACCATTTGTCCTCATAAAAACAATAAACAGGCTATCTCCCAAAATTATGAGTCAGCCAAAACGAACATACATGTATCTACATGGGCACATATATATATATATATATATATTTCGTATGCTTAAAAAGCAGGGCCACTAAACAAGAACAATGAATTAGTAATTAGTATATCTTAACAGAGCTCCAGTTTACCAGCATATGGCCTCAATCTCAGCCAATAATCCTCTGTGATCTTTCTAAAATTCTTGAATATTTGCCTCCCATGATATGTGGCAACACTCTCTGGATGAAACTGAAGGTCAAAAGAAAGTCAAGAGTTACTGTAGCACTTAAAAGAAGAAGAGCTGAATAATTAAAAACACTTAGCAGAATGACCATGTGACCCACCTGCAAACCGTAATGTGGCCTGGAAGAATGCATGATGCCCATGAGAACTCTTCTACTTTCATCAAACTGGACAAAAGGCCAACAATTTCCATTTTTAATTTCTGAAATAGATTTAGAGGAGCTTTTATGCCCAATCTGACTCTCATAAGCATCTGACATAATGTTAGACTTCTGAGTCTCAAAAAAAGAAAGCGCATCACCAGAAGAGGTCCAAGCTATAGGAATGAGCTCCTTTGGGAGAGATTTGGCATCTATTACAAGCGAGTGATATCGAACCACCTGCAATTAGTTTTAATTAACAGGAATTTAGGATCAACACTGATAATTTCCCTATGGGCCCATGAAAGCAGAGCATGCAGTTGCAGCAAAAAAAGTTTTAAAGGATTATCCAAATTGTTGTGAACTTAAAACGCTTTCTAATACTGAAAAATGACCATATCCTGCAAGACAACTTTACTAATGTTTTATTCGTATTTCAAATGTAAAATTGCAAGTTGAAGTACATAAGATTTTTCATGTGATTCCCATCTTCATGAATTTTATGATATATTTACATGTTGGTTGTGCTTTTTAATTGTAAAATGTTTTACACCATACTAAAATTACAGGAGTTGGTCATCTAAATGAAAATTCAGAATTTATATGTAATCTCATATAATCTGCATGCAACTCAAAAGTGACCTCATGATAGATTTTCTTCCCCTGCATGTACGTTATAAATAGAGATCAAGAAATGAAAGAAATAATGATGAATGAGACATCGAAAGAGAGATCTACATCAAACAGTTGCAATCTTATGATAACATTGCTTCAGTTGCTAAATACCTACTACCTAATTTAAATGTAGGTGTTAAAATAAACCCATAAGCCCAGCCATTGCAGTAGTGTCAAATGCAATTTACAATATAACTCTTTTCTTTGTATGTCTTCTGAGAACTATAAATTCCAAACTCTTTCAAACATATGAAGACAAACTGACCTTGAATCCTGAATCTCTGCCCGAAGGAATGTCATGAAACAATTGGCATCCGTTATGCTGAATTTCACTATATTGGGCGAAAAATAAGTTAGCAGGCCTTTTAAAAATAATAAGTCACCATCTTATTGCTCCAAACCAGAATTTCTCAGTTGACTAAATTAACATCAAAACAAAAACTAGATAACCATACCTTAGTCGCCCATGGACTGGTTCAGGTGCATGGACAACTTGAGCACCGTGCACATATCCTAAAGCCTGCCAGATCATAAGTCATTCAGAAGAAAAGCTAAAAGTGGAGAGACAATAAATAAATTTCTTTAAGGAGGCAAAAATTTATGATGCATAATCCTCGAGGTAATAGTTTTATTTACATGCAAACAATTATAGAATCAAATCACCAAAGATTATATTTGACAGTATACGAAATATAATGTATAATTTACTATAAAATAAGAAAGAGATGCTGCAGTGAATATAATAGTTTCAATTTAGACCATTTGTAAGAGTGAGAGAGGGAGGAAGCAGGGAGAGCTACATTCTGTGCCACTGCTGGGAAAAATAAAATAAAAAGGTGAGTCTCTATTGCAGGATTGGAAATCCTTGAGACCCTATGATTTTTAAAATATGGGATTTGTATGTGGATCAACTTATCGTTTAGCACAGAACTTAGATATATATTATTGATAATCTGCACATTTATTAAATTGTTAAGGTAATGCTTCAAGCTCATTTATTTATAATAACAACAACACCAATCCTTAGTCCCAAATTTTTTGAGGTCGGCTATGGGTCCTCAACAGTCAAGGTCAGCCACATTTATTCTTCAATCTTCTTTACTTTAAATGGATTCTTTATATTCTAAAATATTGTATATGTAAATAATCATATAGCCTAAACTTAACAATAAACTGTAACTAGGAAAACTAAGGTGAGGAGAATCAAATACAAGTTACAACCTAGAATCTCTCTCTTTTTGCTTATTGTTTTTAATAAGTCAACCTAGAATCTCAATGTATCTCTGTAAAGTAAAGCTTTGTTATAGTATATTTGTTGCACACATGTCCAAGTGTATGCGAGTTTGTGACACACATCCTGACAAAACCATATATCTATTTTGCACTGCAACCACAAATGAGAAGGGTGTACACATTGATTTTACACAATATAACACAACAAAAACAATTGGAGCATACCGTAGGACCATAAGAGTCTATGAGGATGTTCAACATAATACATAAGCACCAATTTTGGAAGAAAAAAAAAACATTTACTTTCACTGATGTGAATATGGCATAGAGCATAACTTAAAATGCAAATAATTTTCAGGTGGGAATTAACAGCTTTAACAGAAGATTTCCAGAGAACCCAAAATGGGGCTAAGTACACAGATGATGATCATACACACATAGAATGTAAAACAATGATTGGAAAAGAAATTTATGATAACCAGGACAATAGAAAGCACATTAAACAGAAATACCTGGTGTCCAAGGCACACACCCAAAATAGGGATATCCCAACACTCGAGCAGCAATCTGAGACATATTCCTGCAAGATAAAAATAGTTTCTAAAACATATCATCATTGACTTTACCCAAATAAGGAATATACAGAAACAAAGTAGAACTGCAGCCAACTGTAATAAGTTATGCTGTCACTTTTTTGGCTAGGCAAGATCACTCAAATGATATTCATAATGCCATACAGCCATCTATTCATAATATAGTGCTCAATTAGGATGCCACATATACTACAGCTCTCTGGAATAAAGCCTATCACAATTAAGATTCCTCTATCTTGCTTGTGTTAGAAGAAAATTCAAATGTGATCATATGCTCTTCCATAGCCCCATGATAGTGAAAATTGTGAGTATAGCTATCACAGAACTGTGCTTCGAGTAAACATTTTTTGACACTATTATTTTCAGCTATTATGGATGAAAATGATGGGAATAAAAAGCATATATCAAAATTACATTCCATTCTCTTACCTATATCTGCAGGGCATGTTGGCGAACCAGGTCCTGGTGATATAACAATATTATCAAATGCATTTTCTTCATACAAATAGTGGCAAACATCCTTCCAAGTCCATTCATCATTTCGCACTACCACAGGAGGCACTAGCACAATATCAAACCAAAAGAGGAAGATGTCAAAACAAGTTGTACCCAGATACTAGTAAGTTCTTATTACCATCTCTGCATCAATATTGTAAACCTTATTATTCACAATGGCAGACCCATGACCATGTGAAAGGAATGTTTCACATCCACCTTATTTTTCTGGCCCTATCATTTCATTTAATAAAATATGCTATTATTTGTGGGATATATTGGCTACTAAGGTTAGCCAATACTGAAGTTTTAGATATGAAAGCTATCCCATCATCAAGAGTGGACATCTTAACCATAAAATAATATTTCTTTTAAATAAGAATTCAGAAAATCACCATAGAAAGACAAAGGATAGATTTTTGAAAGAATGATCCACCCCATGTAAAGCACGCACCCTTCCATGTTCCAATATTACTACAAAACCTCAAAATATTAGAGCCTAAATGCTTGGGTTCTTAAACATCATAGTAGGAAGCAAGGCATGGTAAACAACAATAAATCTGTGATCTTATGAATCGCATAAAATACTTTGATCAAAGAGTAAAATACGTGAAAACCACTCTTCCTTCCAACTAATTGTAAATACATTTGCTTCAAAACTTCTTAACTAAGCATGTACCCAGTATCCAATATTTGACACCAGAGAACATAGGCTCTATGGTTTCACATTTGAAATTGCAGCAGCATTCTCCAAACTGATGAATTAAATATAAATCAAACAAGATACTTAAAAGTAAGCATAGCTAGTTACCATAAATGCAATGCTTTAAAATTCTTCACAGTACTTAATATTTCAATATGGCTCATAAAGAGAATTCAAGTTTTTAAGATCAAAGTTCATATAAAAGGAACCAATCTACGTTACACAAAAGTCATGAGGCCTATACATATCAACCAGCTTATTGTATACTGTAAAAAGTTGCAAAGAAAAGGCCTTAGAATGTAGGATCATGAACAATCAGAAAAGAATATTAGCATGCTTCAGAAGATGAAAAGTATAACATCAGTAGTAAAGAGTTGTGCACCATGAAAGTAGATAGACATATAGAAAAATGGAGAGAGAGCTTACACCCATTAACAACAGACAACTCCTGGTAAATATTGTATGTGTAACTATCATAGTTGTCAATCAACAATGTTCTCACAAATTCTAGCTTCTGACTAGGCTTCTGCAGCTGTTTCTCTCCCATGTACGGTCCTTCCAATTTCCCAGGCATTAAATGATTTGCAATGACCCTTTTCCCAGTATCATTATCAGACACTTGAATACTATCTTTTTTAGGAGAATAACCAACCCTCACAGAAGGTCTGGGCACTAGTATGTTTACATTAGAACGCCACAAACCCTCAACACAAGGGTACTTGAGCTCCGAAGATGATGAACACAATGTGAAATTCATTTTTATCAATAAGGGGGAATGCAAAATTTATATATGTGTGAACACAAAATCCCCCCACTTCCACGCCTCTGCAAAATAACAACGCATACAATCAAATATATTATCAAAATTCCAAATAAAACAACATGATGGTTACAAGCATATTTTGAATAAATTAGTCTAATCAAAGTCAATTTGATCTGCATTGAAATAATTTTGTTTTTAATTAAGTTTGTCACATCAGTGAATACCAAACAAAATTTCGGAAACCAGATTTGCTTGGCCAGATGGATCAATTAGTAACATCAGGCTCTGCAAACAGTCCAAACAACTCAGAACACCAGGAAAACAAAAGGTACTACCAAAAAAAAAAAAAAAACTAATGAACAAGAACCAAAAAAAAATCAGGTTGACAAGCTCAGTGAAAATTTACTTCAACATAGATCTTTCAAGAGCTAATAATGCTTCAGTATAACATTGTAACATCATTTTTGTCAAATCACTTACATCAATGTTCGAAAAATGACTTCAATCTCATTTTGTCTGCAAATCTGATTTCCAACACTCACTGAAGATTGTTGTCTTTCATGGTAACATCTTAAAGCTTTTTTAATTCTATATTTATTAGATTTAACAGCTTTTGTTTTTTAACATTAGTGGACAAAAAATGTGCAGGTTTTTAAAACATCAAAATTTTACATGGTACAGCAGTACTTTTACCCAAAAAATAATAATAATAATAATAACGTTAAATTTTACAACTCATGTAACAGTTTCCACACACACAAAAAAAGAACATACACGTTGAGAATAAAGCCAATCTTGATCTGAAAGATTCCGAAAGAGTTATTAAAAAACCAAAAAGCATTTTATGAATGAGTTTTAACTTACTGATAGAGAAAGCAAATTCCAAAAAAAAAAAAAAAAACACACACACACACACACAAACAGATACGTAACGTAGGTATATGTAGTGTAATGAAGGTGGGAATCGAACCTCAAAGCATGGGCTCGATGTGTTCGACGAAATGCCTCTGTGAAGAGAGAGAGAGAGAATGTGAGGTTGGTGGAGGATACGTTAAAAGGAGAGGAGAGGAGAGGCGGTATAAATAGAAGAATTCAGAGGCAGATGGGACCACGGTGGGTGTAGTACCAACCTTTGGTGATATGGAAAGTTATGAATTTTAATTTGATTGTTTTTGTACCCTCCAAATTCAAAGTTCAATAAAGCAGTACATTCGTTGAACAAATCTTGGGCCGCCTCTCCTTGGTTGGCCATTGGACCTTCACAACCTCTCGTCTTTACTCTTTCAAGTTGTTTTATATTTTTATTTTTTTATTGTTGTTATTAAAAAAAATTCGTTATTAAAAAAAATTTATTATATTTTTTTATTATAATAACGTTATTTTTTATAATGTTATTATATTATAAGTCCGTTTTAAACATTATCATTCCATCCATAAGAGTTGATTAAGTGGCTTCGTTAATTAAATGGCTATAAAATGTCATGTATGTATAAAATGATGTCATTTTTCTATTTAAAATTAAGTTGTTATGTTCTATTAAAAAAAAATTACATTGTTTCAAGTATTATTTAAAGTTACATCGACTTACATTTTTAAGTAAGTCATATAATTTATGTTTTAATTTTTTTTAATTGTTATTGTGCGTGCCCAGTTTCTCGGTTATTGGGCTAACCGTTTGATTGAGCTCACAATTAATTTATTAATGTGGGGGTTATGGATTTCCGACAAAGGGTAGTTCCTTTGGATTAAGGTTTAGGCCCGAAAGGACTATTAACCAGGTTGACCAAACACTTTCACTCTCATACTTCTCGTTCTCTCTCTATTCTCTAGCTCTCCCTCTCTCTAGCGTCCAACCCTCTTCCTTCTGACCTTCCCTCTATTTATAGCTTTTTTTTAGTGGGTCACGAATGATTGTTTTCTAACAATCCTCGTGTGAGTGGGACCCTTTTGGATTATTCCTGACAGAGCTAGGCCCCACTTTGGGAACAAGAACTTATATATTGGAACTCGTGATAGACGCCGAGTGATGCTCAGCAGCGATATCTCCTAAGGCACTACCGATGTATTCTGAGATGCGTCTAAACAATAGCGGCCTCGAGGCTTGAATAGGCTTTGGCCTGACTTGTCTTGCAGTCCAAACTAACTGGTCTCACCAGCAATGGGCTCTTGACCGTGTACCATATGGCTTTGGGCCCAACAAAAATGGGCTTGGGACCACACATCACACAGTTATCCTACTTTATTTCCTTATCTTTCATTTTTCTTTGTTTTAACGATCTACTTGTTTTGCTGTAAAATGTTTTTTGATGTTTGGTGACATATAAAAATTTTTAAGCACAAAATACCAAAATTAGTGGCTACCAAAGACTGTGGCCATTGAAATAATGACTTGGCCACTAGATGATAGGGGTAAGGAGGGGGGAAGAGCCACTATGTGTTTTTTGAGAGTGAAACAAAAGGACAATTTTGCATGTTGCACTCTCTGTCTTTTATGAGAAAGTTTGTAGACACAATTTTTATACCACAACTTTAATAAGATCGATTTTAAGTGGTGGAACAAAAATTGTAGACATAGAATTTTTCTTTTTGAGTAAATAGTAATACTTATTAGAACACACACGAAAATAATAATACTAGTGTTTTAAAGCAAGTTTATAATATATTACATAATCAGAGTATAACTACAAAACCTTTGTAGTTGTAGACTGAGGTTATAAACAGTAGACACTAAACACACACAACCAATATGGGATAAACATCCCTATTTTTTTTTAGTAAACAATAATACTTATTAGAACACACACGAAAATAATAATACTAGAAGAACTATTCTTTGATTCTAGATTTTTGAAACATGGTTTGTTGTCTTTATTCATGGGATAATGCTGGGTACATAGATTTATATTATTGTTATCATTATTATACTTAATTTGTAATAAATGATAATTGTATTGTGTTAGGATGCCAAGAGCTTTGTAGCTCATTGGTATTGCTGAATTATTAAGTGAAGGAGAATATAAATCCGAATTCTCCCATCTCTGCTTACTATTATTTTTTTAAAATCATATTCAAACCATTCAAAGTGGTGATTTAATAGTTACACTTGATATGGGATAAAATCTAAAAGTATTTCTTTCTACTATTATAAATTATTAATGTTTTCTCGATAGGGAGTCATGATATGACTTAACCCACATGAAAGTGCTGGTGACCCCCTTACTTATAGTCTATCAGTCATTCATCATTTAGCAAATAAAGGAGTGCATATGATGACATACAAGGTAGTTTCCACTTACTAGTCTCCTCGTACCCTTTTTATTCAACTAAAAGAAAATGTGATTTAGTCATTGATTATTTGTTTGAGTTTGTTTGTGGTGTAATGGGGATTGAAATTATGTTTATATATGTTCAGTTTTGGTTAGCAAGGTATGGAATTTGATTGTGATTAGGGTCATTGTCATTGCCTCCATGGTGTAACGGACACAACCCAAAATAATCATAAGATAAACATGTTACAAATACCTATGTATGTGGATAGCGGAGAGAAACATACACCCAATGAATGATATTCTGTATAAAATATGTCCCATCTTAGCTCCAAAAATATATTTGATGGAATAGCAACACTACATACATACACACAAATTTTCACAATATTGTTCACAACAATTAAACTAAGAAGTTGTTATTAGTTCTTATTTGAGCCCACTATAGATGTCATTTTTTTACCTACTACTAATAATATGTTTTATTAGCAGTAGTGAAACTTATTATCATTTTTTCTTTCTTTCTGTGTTTATAGGCTTTCTCTTTTATGGAAGCCACCATCTTGCATAAAGCTAATGATTGCGATTGAATAATTCAGTCCATATCTCCCTTTATGCCTCTACACCGACCTATTTCGACTTTTTCCTCTTTTTCTATTGCAGTCACCTTTACCTTCTTTTTTCTACTACCCATGAATGCCCAATTCGTTGGGTTGGTGGATTAATTTATTTTTGTGAAAAACGGTGATTCATTACTCATTCTTCCACTAGTTTAACTAACATTTCGAGTTGTAAGTTGGACATAAAATTATCATGTAGGCATCAAGTGTAAGACGCCTTTTCTATAACCATACCATATATTAGTCCAGACTTGTAAATCCAAGCTCGGCCTTGTTATCATAGACATCGGGCTATAATTTGAAGTATTGGGGCCGAAGTTAGCTTTTTCTTCATTCTAGCCCAAACTATCAGGGCCTAAAATTTGAGCCCAAATAAGCCTTAACTGGATGTCGAAAAGTATGTCTAGCATAAATGGCCTTTTGACAGATTTTAGGTAAAAAGAATATAACTTAGAGAAATGATTCGTTTACAATATTTTCACAATATTTTTACGATAAATGTTAAGTGGCAGGTTGTTACTGATTGTTATTATTGAGGCAAAAAAGTAATATTAGTGTTAGGTTCAAATTTGAACCAATAATAACTAACCACCTATGATTTGTTATGAAAATATTGTGGATGTAGCACCTCTCTATAATTTATTCTTACCAAATTGAAAGTCAAATTTAGGTATTATGATAAGTAGCTAATAACGTTGTAACTTAACTAACATCTATTGGTATTTTTGATTCTCAATAAGAAAAAAAAAAAAAAAATCTCTTGGTATTTTTAGTTGAGACATTTGTTTTTATTTTGAGAAATCGGACTGAACTTTGATTAAAAAGAGTCGGCTAAATCAGCTTGAACTACAACTGAAATTCTCCCTATCAAAAATATTGAATTATAAATTAAAAAAAAAGACATAGAAAGTTAAGGATTTTTGTTTTTTGGTCCTTTTTTTCCTAATAGTTATAACTTATAACGGCTATTAGGAAATAAAGCTTTAATATTATTATCTATTTATTATTTTGAGTGTTTCACATATTAGATTGAATAGTGTTTTAAAATTTCGAATTTATAAAGTATGAATAGAAAATAGTAAGTTTTTTCTCCTAAAAACTCCAAATTTTAAAATTGTTTTCAATTTTAATAACCCTTTAAAACTTCTCTACTCCTTTAGCTAAAAATGCACAAATATTTGTTAGATTATGTGGTGTGAATGAAAAGAGATCAACAAAAAGTTAAAGGCTTCGGTTTTGTAGTATATAATAATAATAATAATAATAATAATAATAATAATAATATATTTATCTCTCAAAATGAAAAAATAAAATAAAAACTAAAGTATATTTTTGGCCCTTAAAGTTTGGATTTGTTTTCATTTTAACCTTTTAGGTTTCAAATTTTTTATTTTGGGCTTTCATGTTTGATTTTGTTTTCATCTAGTCCTTCATGCATTTGATTCAGTTTTCTGTTTGGCCCTACATGAAAATAGAATATTTGAAACGTAAAAAGTTAAATAGAAATCATAATTAAAGGTAAAGGGCCACAATGGAAATTCTGAAACAAAAAGGACCCCTATGAAACTGAATTACACATAAAGGGTAAAAACAAAAATAAACCCAAATTAATAATTGTACTTTAATCTTACAAAAGCAGTTTTATGTTAGGAAAAGAAATAAATATTTCTAATCTTATCTAGTTTTAAAAACATAATGACAATAGTAATCAAACAAGAAAATATGTTGTAGGTTTCAGTTAGTTTAATTAGTAAAATCTCTGATGATTGAATAAAAAATCTGGAGTTCAATCCCCACCTAAACATAAAAACCAATTGGTATCTTGATTTGATGATAACTCTCAAAAAAGTTATAAAAAAAAAAAAAAAAAAAAAAAAACGCACGTTTTAAAAACGCACATTTTGAAACAGCTTATCCAAACAAGCCCAAAGTTCTGAAAGGAAAAAAAAAATGTCATCTCAATTGGTTGAAAGGTCCAAAGATTAAAGTAAAGGCTGAGTACTATCAATGGATCTTTCTTGACAAAAAATCCGAATTTAAGGTATCATTTAATCAATTTCAAGAAAGAAGAAGAGTAGCGTTAAACCTTTCACAATTGACCGGTTCTCAAACAAACGAAGCACCATTCCTAGTTTGGCAGGGATAAGCAGAAAAAGGAAGAGTAAAGTCAATGGATGTTGAAGCAGTTGTCTCTATAGTGATACTGATATTTAGGTTTTGGTGCATCCTTACTTGGTGCCAATGGTGGCGAGTCTTTTGTTGGTTGGTTGTTGTATTGAAGAACAGATTCTAGGTGGGTTTAAGCCGAAAGCTTTGTGTATTGGCGTTGGAGGAGGGGCTTTGCTTGGTTTTTTAAGAGCCCAATCGGGTTTTGAGGTTGTTGGCATCGAGCTTGACAAGGAGGTTTTGTGGATTGCGAGGAGGTATTTTGGTTTGTTAGGTAATGAGTCTATTCGTGTAATTATTGGCGATGCAATAGATGTTATAGAGAAATTTATATATCATTCAAATGGTGTTCATGAGGGAGAGAATGGTAGTTACTTGAATGATGGCAGTGATGACAATAACAAATTTGATGCCAATAAGGTTGATTTGGATTCTAGCGATGCTACAAATGGTACAGGTGCTCCACCATTGGAATTTATTAGAAAGCAAGTTCTTTTGGTTGCTAAGTCGGTCTTATGTGATTTTGGCATTCTAGCTATAAATGTCATTTCTCCAAATAGATCATTCTACGAGAAATTGATATATGAATTTCGTGAAGTTTTTCATGAGCTATATGAAATAGATGTAGGAAATGAAGAGAATTTTGTTGTAGTTGCCACAATGTGATCACCTACGGTGTCTTCTGTTAGTGATAGTGAGAATTCTTTTCTCACCAGACTGAGAATGGCTATTTCAGGAGCATACATGGATTCCATAAGGAAGATTTGAGACCAAAAGATTTATGGAAGTTGGAGGAATATCATTTTCCAATATCATATTCAAAGCCAAAGCATGCTCTAAAGAGTGGTTTGGGGATATAAGCTATCTTTTATGAGTTGGCCTGAAAGGTACTCAAATCCCTAGAGAGGACCTTGCCCCATAGTTGGGTCTAAATGTTTTTTTGAATGTTAAGAATTCTGGTTTGATTGAATGAATATATTGTAGTTGAACAAGAATGGCACCTCTTGTCTGAGGCAGATTGATATAT